>NC_080096.1:62260000-62560000 GCF_950005125.1 Chionomys nivalis | reverse complement strand
AATGTCAATGGGGATTAAAACTTTCATTTCCTTTTGACAGGTTTCATTCAAATTCCAACTGAGGGGGGGGAACAACTATGTGTATTTTTAAATCTTACCAATCTTTCATCAATCTGTACTTCTGGATTTGGGGGCTTGTGCACCTTGGCCGTCTCCAGACACACAAGCTTCCCTGTGTTGAGCAGGGAGCTGGTCCCCACACTACCAGACCACCTTTCCTGTCACTCACTACAGGGCTCAGGGCCCCTAGATTCCTCAGCATTCCTACGCAGTGAAGACAATTTTGATTTTTACACACAGGACACACAGAGTACAAAGTGTGTGACTCTAAACATACAAAATCCAGACACATACTTGTCATTTCAAAATGCATACTGCTGTCTCCATGGGAGCAAGGGCGGGGTGAGAAAGGAAGTCCAGGGCTAGATCCTCTACAGGAGGCCTTACCAACCTTGGCTGCCTTCAGAAAATAATCCACGCCAGGGTGTTCTGAATATCTGAAAGTCATGATTACAACGAATGACGGCCCCATCGCCGTCTCTCCCTTTGAAAGTGAACCCGTGTTAACAGCAATGCAGAAGCCTGCCTCGCCATATCAGGACACAGATGCCCCCTTTCCAGCTGGCAGCTAGGGCCTCAGAGTTTAACTCTTGAGTTGTCTGGCAAAGCTATCTTTGTGGCAGGGACACCAAGGCAGAGAGGGTGGACTTCTGGCCCCTTAGACCCCGTTTTGTCCCTTATCGGTGGGAAAATTGTTAAGCATCTAATCTTACAATATATGTTTTAACAAAGGTCTCATTAAGTCTAGGGGCAAGACACACCAATAAGAGCCCTTCTTTATCTGGTGAATTGTGTATGAGGAAGAATGCAAACAAATGTGTACCAGAGTTCAGAAGTTCAGTCAAGGACAGGGTACCAGGATGGGAAAATTGAACAGCCATTTCCTACATCAAACATGTATCCACACACACTTCATGCTCTCTGATGTCACCATGAAAGCCCACCAAATCACCCCCACAGAGAGGCATCATTTCAGCAAGCTATGAAAGCTTGTTTGCCCCCACAATGGGAAATACCTGCAAATGAAGTAAAAATTATTAAAATGTTAAAAAGTGCTGTCAACTTGCAAACAATGATCTATTTAAGCTTTTCATAAAGAAATAATTGCTACCCAGAAGGACTCTGAGCTGCAGGAGCTGAAGGAGGAAAATCGCTCTGCAAGTGTGTCCTCGCTAATGCCATGTGACAAGCAGGAAGAGCTCCGTTTCAAAGACAATAATGATTACAACTTCCCCTCCAAACAAGTCACGTCTTTCGCAACTTCCAGATACACTTCAATTATGATATCGTTTAACAATCGAGCCGCAAAAGTTGCCATCCAACAATGGACCACAATTAATGTTAAGGGTTCAACAAGGCTAAAAGGAAGTTACTTGTTCGGGATAGAAGCAAGACTGCTGGACTCTGCCACACTCCAAAAACATGTCTAACAGGAGTGGAAAGTAGGGTCCGAAACTCACTTGGCCTGGCTCGCTTTGAACTCCCATCTGTTAAATTCCTAACAGCAGACATTATCTCTTGAGATCTTTAAGCTCTGTGTTGTGACCTGTCTTCTCTATAAACCCCTCTGTGCCTCACAGAAAGCCCGGTCCTTGCTTCCTCCTCACACCCCCTTCCACACCCCCCACCAGCATCCCTGAATCTCCTGGCTCCAGACAGGACACAGTCTGGCAACTCAGGGCCTCCCATAGGCCACACTTCCTTCTGTGTAGCCCTTTGGGTAGAACTGCTAATCCTTCTTATTAATTAATGAGATAATGGCCGTTAACTGGGAAGCAATATTAATGCTATCGAGGAAACCCGGATCAAAATTATTTTAGCCTTTCTTTTGGTTATTTTCTGCCTCCCCACTCGCTCACCCAGAATGTGAAATTGTGCACTAAGAATTTGACAACATCTTGGTGCAAAATTGAGGTCAAGAATGACTGATTTTGACATGTAGCTCCCTCATTAAGGTTTCTGTTTTTCACGTGTTCACTGTATACATCACTAACTAGAGAAGGAAGGACCTCTTGACAAACTACTAGAAACAGAAGTGTAGAAATCGAGAGAACTAGAAATTGAATGAGAAATCAATAGGGATGTAAATGAAAGCAACAGTCAGTCATAATGGGTGCGCTTATCCATCACTACACTGAGCATGCTCCCACCCACTTGTCCTAGTGTACCCTGTATTTTAAGGCTGGTATATCCTGAGAAGGTGCACCACACAAGGCTTGCTGCTCTGCATTCTGTTTTGCTTTGCTTTGTTTTGATGAATGCAATAACAAAGACAATATGGGGAATAGGTACCACCTGCCCAAGAATCATTGGACATCTTTAATATCTTCGGGAATATGGAGCCCATTTTAGAACTATTTTTCCTTAATCTGTTACAATCTTTTTTTTAAGCCTAAAAAAAATAAATAAAAAGGGAAGGGTTTTCTATTAGCTAAGCTTTGCTGCGGCAGACGAGCAGGCAGCTTTCATTCAGGGATTGTCAAAAACTTTCCAGTGTGCCCACTGCAATGCGGGTGCCAACCAACGAATCAAAGGCATTCAGCAGCTAGACAAAGAGGGTCTGATGCCAACCTCGGTGCCACTGGCAACCATTATTGGCATCAAACACAGTGTCTGCCTTTTTTTTCCCCCTCGCCTGGCACTTCACAAACAAAATGGCGGTTCTTGTAGCAACGGAACAGCCGAGGCGCAGCCCTCTGAATCAATAGCATCAGATGATTTTTATGGACTTAAATATAGTAACACCCAAACCATGTACCAAATTTGAGCTAAAATCTGGGGCATATAGTTTTATAAATAACTCTATTTAATATGACCCTCTGCTAATATAAAGAAAGAATAAAATGGACTGAATTGCGGTCCATCAGGCTATATGCACCGACGAAGCTGAGTAACAAAGACACTGAGCTTTGAACAAAATACTGCCTTGTGATGCAAAAGCCTAATAAACTACGTATCAAAAATGATACAAGTTCTCCCCCCAAACTATATCAGATGCAGATGTAGCACTATAGTTTATGTCAAAGCTCCAGTAACTCTTTCCACATTTCAGAAAAGATGAGGTTGCTAGGGATGGAGTAGGGGGAAAGTGTGGGTTGAACCAAACGAGGAAGGGAGAAAGAAAAGCACTGGGAAGTTGGTCAACAAAGGAAGTTTATTATCCATCCATCTTTATTTCATCTTCCATTAGAGAAGAAGTATGTGATCTGAAAATAGCCAAGAGGACTATTGACATTTCTAGATCTGGAAATTGTCAATATATTGTAACATCACTCCACACTGCAATGCGGATGCCAACTAACAAATCACAGGCACCCAGAGCTAAACAAAGAGGGTCTGGTGCCAATCCTGGTGCCAGTGGCAACCATCTTTGGCATTCTCTCTATTCTTCCTCGTGCTTTCCCCAGTCCTTTATAAGGAGAGGAAAGGGGGTGATTGTGTTGCTCATTCTGTTATAAACAGATTTCTCTTTTAATTTTTCTTTCATGCTTTTCTTTATACTTTATCTAATTTTTAAAATGACGTAAGTATGTTCTGTGTACTTAGAGGAGAAATAAAAAGTTAGGCTGTGAGATGAGGCACTCCGGGTGTCCACAACCTTATATTTTAAAACCCACTTTCTTGATCAACTACAATGCAAAATGACAATCAACCCATAGTTCACAAATAAAAAGACATAAATTTTGAAAAAGAGAAGACACAAAAGCACCCTAATGTGACTTTTTAAGAAGGGCCACCAAGCGTTAAGAGTAGAGGATGCAAGGGCAGGTGGCAGAGAGGACAGATGATAAGACACACAGGGAAAATTCCCAAAGGTTTTTAGATTGGGGAAGTTATCAAACAAGAAAACCAAGATTGTACCTGAAAATACAGTCTCTAAGACTTGGCTCAAAACTTCATGGTTATCATGACCACTAGTAAAATATGTATATATGTAATATATATATATATATATATATATATATATATATATATATATGGTTTTCTGTCTCTTTTTTTTTCTTTTTTCAATCTATCTTCCCAAATCTAAAAGACAATATCTCCTGTCAGCTCCACAAAACTAAGAAATTTGGCTGTCTGCCCCAGAGTAAATCTGCACATAAGTCCCCTCGACTAACCATCAAGAGTTAAAGCAGGAGTATGGTACTGATCTTCCCTCCCGACTAGAGAGCTCCATGACCCACTTTGCAAAAACTTTTCCTTCTAACAGTCACAACACAGTCCATCTAACACGTACATACAGCCCACCTAAAAAAATGTCACCTCTTAGACAGCTGTCCATCAAGTTGGAATGCGTTAATGACCTCTTATTTTAAGACATCAAGGATGAAAAATATGTTCTCCCACCCATCATTACTTGAATGAGAGTTCTCAGTACAGGGAAAGAGCAAACGTGGTGGTTCATTTGTTAGGAAATACATTTCCAAACGACGTTGTCCAACACTGTGGCTTAAAATCGATGTAAAAAAATCCTGAAACGACACTCAAGTATAGCTCTAGAGCTAAGTCAAGGAGAAATAAAAACAAAGGGCGCACAGTGCGTACTAGAGGTCTGTCTAAGTCATGAGTAATTTTCTTATTCCACTTTTCTGAGCACTTTATTAAAGCCCGCGTTTATATAATGAGCATCGGATAACTGTCTGCCACCTGGCTATCTGCAGGCCACCTTCCCTCCCACCAGGCCAAGTTCGGAAATGACCCGCCATCTGTGGCAGCCCAAACTTGAGGCCACTTTTGGGATGGTGTTTTCTTAAAGGGACTTTTCCTATGTGGGCTGTGTCCTGATATCCTGATTGGCGGGGGGGGGGGGGACAAAGTCAAAAGTCTCACCTACTTAAGAAAAATAGAAACAGCAAAGAAATTGATCTCGTTAACTCCAAACCCTTGGCAGGAACACTGCCTATTTTGCACTGTGCAGGCAACATTTGCAGCGCTCTTCACGGAGGACTTTAAACACAGTCCGGTATGCGGGCTCTGCATTCTTTTGAGATTTATTCTGAACCAGTGTAACCAGTCTCCTTTCTGGTTTGCTCTGTAAAGAAAGCTGTGATTTCTTCCTTGGGAAGCACTATGAATTTGCATTCAAGTAAACTAATAATAATAGAAAGTGTTCCCAAGTCACTCTGGGAAAGTATTATAAATTATTTAAATAAGAACTGTGCTGCATTAGATCTACAGTGAACACTGCACAATCAAAAGGAGCTGTTGATAGAAATATTAAAATGACAGACATCTAGGCCTCTGTCAGATATATATTTTCATAGCGACCAGCTTAGACACTCTGTAACAGTAAACGCTAATTTGATTTTTGGTACAATTACCACGAGATTTCTGAACAAAGTTCATCTACCTCATTAGGTAAGAGACTAGTACAAAGATTACTAAACACTGCTTCGACTACCATCAGTAAAGTTGAATTTTTAGAAGCGGGGAGGAGATGCAGCCTGGTCCAGAAAGTGGAGTGCAGTAAACTGTATTTCCTAGACTACTCTGTGTCTGTCCAAATGCAGAAGCCTATCCAGGTAGGAAAGCTCCGTGTCCATTTTCATGGCTCTGACATGACCATGGACACGGAGGGCAACTGGGCACACCAAAGTACCTGGAGAGGGCAGAGGACATCTGGAGGCCTCCAGGACCAGTCTAGCCCGAGCTAGAGATCCCATATCTGGAGGCGGATGGGTAGTGTTTGCCGTGTTAGAAGAAAGAACAATGTGCTCCTACCTTGCTCCTGCACGTAGTATGCCAAAAACAAGTCAAGTTCCTTAACTGATACTGTGATATGGTGTGGCTGGACACAAAGTGCTGGGTTTGTGCAGTGTGGGGACTTCATGAGCCGCTCGCCATCGGTACTCTCCAAAGGGATGCCTTTGAACAGGATCACCATGACTAGATCCAGACGCCAGACTTTGTCTGCCTGTCGCAGGCAGTCGATCCTCCTAATCTTACCCTTCTGGTCTGGATTGGATAAGACACAGCACGGGTGCTTCTTGCCAGTCACGGTAAGCACAAAGTCCTCCCGGTACTCCTGGCGGATATCTTTGCGCAGCTTGGCCAGGAGCCTGGATGCCCACTTCTGTTTGATTTCAGGCTTTTCACTGAGCAGCTCATCTTTGACTGCTCTTTCTTCATCCTTTGACATTCGTTTCTCATGCTTTTTAAAGTACTTGCGTTTTCGAGCCTGCAGGTTGAACCAAGTGTAGGCGATTGCACGGACGTGTGGAAGAAGTGCCTCAATAAATGGGTGGAATTCATCCTGCAGAAGAAGGGAAAGAAGGGGTGCACAGTTTAATTTCCAATGCAAAAAAAAAAAAAAAAGACGCCATCCACTCCCAATTCAGCACAAAAAGTTATTTTAAAAAAAATATTATTTTCTAATTTAAAATGAACAAGACATCAGGACAAGGAGAAAATGTCCCCTCTCAACCAAAATTCACAAACTGGTTCTCCCCTCTACAGAGAAAATATGTTTTTATTTTGTATTTTGGCTCTGGTTCCATCCCCCTCATTCCCACCTCAAAGTCATACACTTACACCCTTTAAAATAAGGTGCTTGGCACCAAATTTAATATTTAAATATTTGATTGACCCACTGGCACTAAGCAATACCATTTCACAAGGAACACAGTGTGGCTTTTTTTTTTGTTTGTTTTTTGCTTTTTTGAAATCGGAGCAGAGCTTCTCAGAAGGCAGGAGCGATGCCACAGTTCATTTCTCTTCCCTGTGCCACAGAAACACAAAGCATGTAGATGCTCACTGTGATGCCACACAGTTCCCGCTTTTGGAGCATGCTCTCAGCAAGAGGCTGCTGGTGGCACAAAGAGCATGCGCCATTAAACTTGATCCATTTTCTTATCAAACGTCCAACATTCCTACACTGAAGCAGCACCATTCCAAGAGTGGTAACTAGAGAAACCAGTAGACAGGGAGGGAAAGTGGGCGAAGGACACAGCTCGTCTATCAGTGTCCTGAACGCAAGGTTTCCATACTTTGAACAGCACATTCTCTCCCTGCACCACCAACATTAGCTTCCAGCACATGCGCACGCGCACACAAACACACACACACACACTTTCATTTTTAAATAATTCTTAAAGTTGAAAATGAAATGCCATGATGTTCCTGCCACAGTCGTCGTACAGACCCCGAAGCCCTCCAGAGTCAGTTAATTTGTGAACCCATCACAGGAGTATGGCAATTATTCAAACCCCTTAAAAATCAATCTGAGGTGAACAATGAAAAATGGCAACTTGGCACCAACTTTCTGTTCTTTGTTTCTCTGCATGCTGTGGCACGGTGACACCAGGAGCACACCCTGGCCATTTACTGCTTTTGTGGAGTCTCTACCATGCGTGTGTCACACAGACGGAACACGGGACGGAACTACAGGCACACAGAGGCATGTACCTGGGAGCCCACAAAGACTTCAGTCGTGCAGTTCCCAACTGTCCTGTGAACTAAACGGTGTACCTTGCAGGCCTGAATTTTTTTCTGCCTGTTTTATCTGAATATTTGAAAGGGAGGAGGCTATCAGGCATGGCAGGTCATCCCTACCTACAAATATGTCTGGTTACTTCCAAGTGGAGTCAGTGTTTCACTTCTTCCTGGCTTAGGTAAAGCTGGCCATAGAAGCTCAGACCCATTGCTGTTCAGAGAACAAGAACAGCATCCCACGCATGAACAATATATAAATGCCATACGCCAAGCACTGACGCAAAGGAGAACCCCACTACGACCATTTTTCTGGTCATTTGGACTGTTCTGTCATCCTAACCACAAAAGAAGTTTCTCTAATAGGTTACATCCCAAGCCGGAATACACTCATTCATGTGCATTACTCTGAAGCACATCAATAGTCCAGTAGAATGACTAATTTCACGCGATAAAGGTGATCGAGGTAAACTAGCGACACGCCAACAAAGAAGCCGCCCCCGAATTCCATGTCTTCGTGGAAGTCTCTTTAAGATGGAATTCAAAGTTGAGTGCAGAAGACTGCAATCTATTACTAGTTTGCATCCAGACCCAGAACAGGTACACGACTCCCCTAATCGATAGCCCGGTTATCACGTGCTCTGACATATTGCCGACTAAGAATGCATCCAAATTTTATAATGCAGAATGCAGCTGATTACATCGCAGCATGAGGCAGAGCCAAATGCCACGGAGGAAATTAAACCGATCAGTACTTTCCAGCAGAGATTTGAACAATTCGGTTACTATGTGCACACATTAAAGGGGGCCATGGAAAGAGTTAAACCACAATCTGTTCTTTGTGTGGGAAGGCAGCTCTGCTCACAGCAACCACAGCCCATGATAAGACCTCCCTATCTCCATACACTGTCTGATGCCATGCTTTTAGCTCCCACTGTAACTGTAAAAACTTTGTTTATCCCCTCCCCTCAAAATACATGCAAAAGGAACGCCTGTCTGCTCAAGGAAATGTGGACTTCAATGTGCTTTATGAACTCCCTTCCTAGGACCTGACTTTTACTGTGATTTACTGATATAATTTAAAAAATGCATCTACACTTCTGCAAATGAAAGCCTTGAGGATGCAGGGAATATGGGCAAGAGTGCTTTGTCCGGCTCTTTTTAGTCTGACCACGCCTTCTAAAATGCACATTATTTAATGGCTATTAAGCAACCCAGGAACACTGAAGTACTCAGATACTTAAATACTATGTTCAGTGACATTTCATTTTCTTAGAAGGACATTAACATAACTTTCGATCAAATAATTTTGAGATTTAATACTCGACAATAAACGTCATCTGTTATATAACAAATTTTAATTTTAGATAATTGCATTACACCACCAAGATGCTAATTTGAAGTTGAATTTGGAAACTCTTAGCCAGTTGACAAAAAAACAAAACAAAAAAAAAACTGTTGTCTTGAGTTTGCTGTCACTGACAGCAAATATTGTTTTAAAACATAACTTTTCTTTATTGAGAAACAGAAGTGGCACACTTTCTCAGTTCACCAATTTGTCTTAATATCTTTTGGCGCATCCATATTTGCAGTTTCAATTTTAGGTAGAACACTTACTTGATAAGAAGACATATTGTCCCAAAATGATAATAAGTGGAGACAAGCAATATGCCACATATACTTTTGCATTTCATGTCTAAATGTCATCTCCCAAGTGTGACTGCTTCCTAAGGCTCTATTGTAATATATTCTTAATCATTTTAAATGACAAGAATGTGGAACGTAGGTGTCCTCATGTAGAAAAAAATAAACAGGATTAAGGCATTCAAATGTCCTCATAGATTGTCACAATTACACTAAGAAACTATCAAAATTATTTTTAAATCAAAGCATAGAAGTGATTTAACATTTAAAGTCTCTATACTCAGATAAAGCTCACTCTCAGAATTTTCCTTCAAATATACTGACGTTCAGTGAGATACTTTTCCTTATAAAACTTTCTCGAGTAGAACTAAATTGACAAAATAGACAAGTTAAATTTTCAAATATAAATATAAAAATCTAATTTAACTAGATTTATTTATTCTTCTGCACAGAAACAATGATTTCATGAAAGGATTGGGATATTGGTCCAACATAGCCATGGTAGAGTAAATACAGCATGCTCTTGGAGCCTCATCACTACATAACAATAAACCCTGAAAAGAAAATGCTGGAAGAACTTGAATGACAATGGAAGAAAAAAAAAAACATCATCATGCCAATCCAATGTTATATTAAAGGCTTATATGCAGATAACCAAAATACTAAAACAGATAGATGCTTCTTAATTTTCCTTTTACTCATACTGGCCAACAAATGCTGACTTAGTGATACTATGCCAAACCAGGTAGCTAAATAAAGTTCAATGGTAAGGTCTTTTAGATTAAGTTTTTTTTTTTTTTTAAGAACCTAAATGTGTCAATTAACAATTGGGATACTTCTTAAAGTTTCTAACAAATTAACAATGTAGTTTACTTTGTATCTGCATGCCTCAAAACAGGTGTGAACAGTCATCAGGCTCTTGTAACATAAAACTAAACTACTCATCTGATACAAAAGTAACACTTCCGAGCGGGCGCTCTCGCTTCTGCCATACCTTAAATTACCTACAAAGTCATAAAGTGATTAATAGTTGGGAACTCTAAAACAGTAACTCCTTCTCTGGCATAGGCCTTTAGTCCCCAAAAGCAGTAGTAATGCATCAACCCAGATTTATACTGCTAAAATAAGATGGAATATATAGTCATCATCCTGAATTAATGTTGGGAAGTATGTGTCCTTGAATAGCAATGCGATAGTTGGGTGATTGCGCAGTCCATGTTCCAAACATTTCATGTGTCAATATTCTGAAATAGTCGTTTAAACACAGATGAATTAAGATGGAGCTGGTGGCTTTTTAATGCTTATTTAGGGGAGATTAAAAATATAATGCAATTGCTAGCAGTTTCCCAAAAACAAGAGTTTGGAAATACAAATACAGAGACACACACAATTAATTACCCAGTCCTTCCCAGGTGAGAACCAGTCAGGCCTCACTTTGTGAAGGAAGCGCTTACTTTAATCTGCTTCCTTTGATCACGATGTAGAAATAATAGGAATGGTTATGGTTTATCAGAAAGAAGGGGAAAAGCCTGCCGATGAATAAATAAAAGTAACTTTTACAACTACAGGCAATTTTTTATACCTGAGGCATTTTCATCATATTCATGAGCTACTATCATTCATAGCTGTTAAAATACAAATAACTCGACGACCTATTTTTCCAGTTTTGTTAAATTAAAGTGCACGTTTACGTGCTTAAAATAGCCATATCTAAGTTAATCATACTCAGATGCCAAACAAAATATAAACAATAAAAAATGTGTCAGCCAAAAAGCTACAGGGCTGTGTCCAATCACTGAATGCCTTATCGCTGTTTTCATCTTCATTCAGTTTGTGAATGCCGCAGTCCTTTTGAATCACAATGGCTTCTAATTGTCATACAATTGAAATCTTAATTATTTGTTCGTTATAAAAATGCATCGTCATAATATTAAATTTTTTAAAAAACTAACACAACCAAAACTTGACAACATTTCTATTTCATATCTATGATAATGTCAATGAAAATTTTCGATTACCAATCTAGATTCCTACTCTTGAAAGTTTCACCAAGCTGTCCCATAAGTTTAAGGGTTTAATCGAACTGCTGGAAATAACAGTTCTGGACTAGGCTGTTTAGTTCATCAGTTGATGAGTTCGTGGGGCATCCATGAACGGATGAAAGCGCGCCCAGGTAAGTCGCTCGATCTAACCACTTTTTCACTTGACCATTTGATTGGTAGGGATAGAAACTGGTTTTGTTTTTTAAGTATATCGCCAGTGCTTTACCTCCTAACATTGTTCCTTAGATTTTAGGGCAATTTTCGAAGTTAAAAAAAAATGACCTCACTTTCCTGATATTACTTTATGCCTTTCTAGTTATGCCCAAATATCATCAAATGAACAAGCCTCACTATAAAACAAGCATGCCTTAAAAGTCCTAAACATTCACCACAATCAACTAAACTCTTGTCAACTTAAAAAATCGTCTCTGAAGTGCGGTTTCTGAAACCCTCAAGTGCGGGTAACTGCAGACCAGTACTTTAGGTCCCCAAATAAGCAAAGAAATGGGTCGCCGGGACCACCACTTCGAACTGGCGGAGTCACCAGCTCACTGTGGGCAGCAGAGTCCAGAGGCGCTCAGTCAGGCTCTCAGTACTTTGCCCAAGATCCCAAGCCGCTCCCAAGCCGGAGTCGCACCACGCACTCCGACCAAAGAGTAGGGGTGCCGCCGCTGCCACCAGCTCCGGGGGCCTGCACAGGGGCTTAGAACCGCGGGTCTCCGCCCTGCCCACCCCGGCAGCCTCGCCTGCCCAGTGCCAGCTCTCCCGGGCTCTCCCCGCCTAGGCGCGGGGCTGGGCGCGCGCCGCAGCCCTGGTCCCACGCCGCCCGCACAGCCCACCGCAACTCCTTGCCACTTCACTAGGGAGACCAGGGTTAGGCAAAGCCGTTGAGGTCTGCAGCACAAAAGCAAGAAGACACAACAAAGGCGTCTGGGGCCAGAGAGAAAGCTCAAGAAAACGACCAAGACAAGTACCTGAGTGAGACAGATGGGAGAATACATCATGACTTCGCCTTAAAACGCACTTTCCCGGAGATGCCCAAGAAAATCTTCGAGAAGCAAGGATTTCATCTATTCATTTTACAGTCATCTGAGCCCAGCGATGCGATCAATCAGGACAGGGCTCTGCGCTGGATCACCGCAACTTCGCAACAAACCCAGTCCTCCTTAAATAGCCAAAGATTCAAGTTCACTCGGCGAGCTAGATTTCCCGGGGTGAAATCCAATCTACAGTTTTAACCCTCTTGCGGTCCGCGCGCGCCGGCCGAGCTCTCCAAGGCCGCCGCCGGTGCAGGCTGCTGGTCGCCTGGTTTGGGGGATTTGTTTTCTGCTTTGCAGTTGTTGTTGTTGTTGTTGTTGGGGGTTTGGGGTGCTCGAGGATTCGGTATGGGTATGGGGTGGTGGTGGGTGATGAAACGCTTTAAAAAAAAAAAAAGGCGGGGAGGGGGGCGCAGGAGGCCGGGCGGTGGGGAAAGCTCGGAGAATGTGTCACCGCGCTGGGAAAGTTCAAGGTTACCGCCTCGAACACTGCAGCAGGATCCGGGAGTGGCGATAGCAGGCGAAACTTTGCCGCGAGCCGACCATGTGTGTGTGCGCGAGGGGGAGCGCCAGCGAGTGCGCGCGGGTGGCGGGGCGCGCGCCGGAGAGGGCCGGGTGGGGGTGGGGAGGGGGGAGCAGGGAGAGGCCGGGGTGAGGGAGGGGGCGCGAGCGCGAAGCTCCCGGGCGGAAAAGACTTTGCTGCGCTCGGGCCCCGCTGCACAGCCGCCCGCCCGCCGCGCCCCGCGTCTGACCCGCCGAGCGTGGACGCCGCTGCTGGTGCCGCTGCCCACAGCCCACAGAAGGGATCGGAAGGACCTCCTGAAATTTTCCCAAACGATCGATCCCGCTCAGCTGCAAACTCCTCTTTTCTGTTCTGGGCGCTTTTTCCCCCTCCCTCTCTCGCTCTCTTTCCTTGAAAAACTTGCAAGTTGAAAGATTCACTGTTCCACCCTCTGGACCCCGCTCGAGCTCTCTCCAAATCAGACTTAAGGATTGTTTTATTATTTAATTACACAATCACCGCTTTACTCCTCCTCCTGCAAACGCGCGTTCCTTTTGCACCAGCCTCTCCACACCCCCCGCCCCCCACCTTCCTCCTCCTCCCGCGCGCCTCCCCCAGTCCTCGCGTCTCTCCCCCTCATTTGTTAAAGGTATCAGACCGGTGCCACAGTACTGGGACTTTTTTTTTTTCAAAAATAGCTCTGCCACCCTTCGTGCACCTCCGAAAACCCGCCGAGAGAGAGGTCTTTCAGTGCTCGCAGCAGACGCTCAAGCCACGAGAACATCCTAATGAGAGAAGCCCTGAGCCGATCTGGGCCCGAGAAAGAAACGAATGGAAAATTCCCTCACACCCAGGCCGCCCCGAGCTGGGGCTAGGGCGCCGACTCTAGCACCCCAGGCGGCTGCAGGGAGAGGGCGGAGGCGGGGGCCGGAGTGAACTTGGCCTCTTGGAGTTGGGGCGCACCGGCACGGAGACTGGGGGCGCGGCGGGAAGCCCTGCCAGGAGCCCGCCCTAGCGGGCGGGGAGGGGTAGCGGGGTCCCGGGCCCCCCCCCTGGCCTCGCCACCGCGCTCGGTGCACGTGGCCGCGCTCGGAGCGGGAAGGCCGCGCTGCAGCCACGGCTCGCCCCTCCTCCGCGCGCCCGGCCCCTCTCCTCCTCCTCCTCCTCCTCCTCCTCCTCCTCCTCCTCCTCCTCCTCCTCCTCCTCCTCCTCCTCCTCCTCTTTCTCCTCCTCCTCCTCCCCCCCCCTCCTCCTCCTGGCGCGCTGGCCGCGTCCCAATCCCCACCCCCAGGGCCCGGGGCGCCGGCGGAAAGCGGCTCCCTTCCCGCGGGGGTGCGGGAAGGGCGGGGCCGCGGCGCGCCTGGGGCTGCGGGGCGGGAGCGCGCCGGGTGCGTGTGCGGCTGCGGCCCTCCGAGGCGGCTCCAGCCGGCGCCCCGCCCCCCGCCGAGTGAATGAACTTGATTCCCGGGACCCAGGAGGCGGCCCAGCCCGCACCCCCATTCGCGCGGGCACTCTCTCCCACACACACCGCCCCCCAAATTCCGGGTTTCCGCTAGGGGTGGGTGGGGAAGTGGAGGAATCAAAGGCTGCCCAGACAATGGAGAAAGAAAAGTGAGCGCCCGGGGCTCCACGGCGACCTAGCTTGGGGCCGCCGAGCGTTTCCAGGCCCCCCGCCGCCTCCCGCTCCCACTCCGTGCCCTGTACTTTCCCCCCCCTCAACTTTCTCCAGTCCTCGAGCTCCTGACCACCGTGCCCTCCCCCAGAGGACCTGAAAGAACCAGTGACTTTTTCCTTCTTCAAGTGGAAGTTACCCACATCAAGCATTTCACTACGACACATCAAGAAAAGTAGGCAGGTTCAAGTCAACCATGAAATGGTCACTTTTTAACCCCGTCCTGTCCTCATTAGGGAAATGCTCAAACACAGTCCATTTTCAAAAAGCGCTCTTAATGAGGCGAGCTTGCCAAGTCTACCAGCTGCAGCCCCTGTAAACCAAGAGCCCGGTGAAGAAAGGCGCAGGGGGTGGGGAGGCCAGGAGGCGGGGAGGGCCGCGGGTCTGGGAGGACAGGTAAAGTCGGGGAAACTGTGAGAACACGGGCGAGTTAACCCTTTAGGGCACGCGCCGCCCGCGGGGAGCGAGCGGCCTCCCTGCCCCCGCTAGGCAAATCCTCTAGTTAGAGTTCTGACAACGTTAATTTCCTTTGTACCGGTCATTTCTTCTTCTTGAAAAGCTGGGATAAAGTTGACAGTCTTTATAGATGAAAGGGGGTAACAATCGGGGTTAATCCAAATAAATACTCACTTCTCTCTCATAAATTTTAGGCAACCTCATCTTAACTTTTAAAGGAAAGAAAGAGGGAAGAGGGAAAAAAAACGATCACTCCCAAAGCATCAGTTTGTACTGAGCTGCATCCCTTTCTCACCCTCACCAGATTCTGCGGGAGGGGGCGGGGACGCTCCACTGATAATACCAGCTTTAACTACTGGAGTTTCCCTTTGAACAAATATTCAATTTAACTGGAGTTAATTTACCATAAAAGACATTCCCCTTGGCACGAATGCACTCATGTCCTTGAACACACCTCTTTGAATGCCTGGACTCTTAGAGAAGCCATTATTTCGGGGTCTCTTTAAAAATCCAGTGCCCATCTCTCCGCTTCCCTCCCTTCCTCCCTCCCTCCCTCCTCACTACACCACCCCCAGCGAAATCCTGGCACCCAGAGAGCACTCTTTTCAGCCAGAGCCCAGAACCAGCCGTTGTCCCCTGGCAAAAGAGGCCCAGTGCTGGACCCTGGGCAAGTGTCTCCAGACCTCCCTCCTTTCTTTATTAGTCTTCTTTCCCAACAGAACCTATTTCCTTTTGCCACTAAAACTAGGTTGCATCCAAAAGTTTCTCACAAGCTCTAAAAAAAGAAAGATGAAAAATTATACAGAAGAATTCACAAAAGCTGCAGAGCACCAGGGCAGAGAAGCAGCGTCAGACACAGGTAAGAACCCAGAGAGCCCAAGGTTCCAGGCCTCCCAGGCCCACCCCTAAGAGGCTGAGCACTTCCAGGTGTCCCATATCTATGTCTGTATAGTGCTGATGGCTTGGGGTACAAGCTGGTGGCGACAGGGGATGCTTTGTAGTTTGGGGTTTGGATTTGTTTCCAAGGTAAGGATAAAGAAGTAATAACAGTGAGGTGAGGGAAGCAAAGGGTGAAGAATGAGCAATAGATAACCCTGGGAGAGAAGGGCTTGGGATGCTGGCTGGGGAAGGCTTTGACCTTTAGACCTCGGGTTCAGAGTCAGGAGAGCTGACACCTCCTGGCCCCCAAGCTCTGCTGCCCGCCCAATGCTCAAATCACTGGAGGCTTCCCAGGGAGACCTCTAGGAGAATGCTCTTGGGAAATCTGGGCTCCTGGGTCCTCTGCTTTCTCTGGCTGCTCTCAGCACTTGTCAGCACCCTTTGCTTTGAGAAACACTCCTCATCAAATCTCTGGAGAAGGAGAGAAAGGATGGATTGTAAGGTCTGTGTGTTTTAGAAAAGCAGCTTTCAAGTTGCTCTGAAAAGTTTCTGAATTTGTCAAAATGGGCCAAACATGCAGGCTCTTCTAAACCTTCTGTTGCCCCTTTCTTGCACTGGGGGATATGACAGGCCACCTACATTAATCTCAGGACAGGGAGAGCTGTTGTGATGTATTCCTAATGATCTCCTTCTTGACCATTGTCTGCTGCCACATTAGGAGAAGGTGTCTTTTCTGACAGAAAAGTTTATTTTTCTAAAACAGAAGTTAGGACTTCCAGTGTCTGGGTTCTCAAAACCCACTTGTACATTACAAAAGAAACATTGCCACCTAGTTTGAGTCTTTCTCTGACCTCCAGAGAGGGGCCTGATATCTCAAGCATCTCCTGATACTGATTTTATTTTGTTTTGTTTTGTTTCTTTAATCTTTCTTCTTTAAAAAAAAAAAAAAACTGCAGAAACAGATTGCAAAGCCTGAGCTATTTCATCTAAGGTTCCTCCGAGCTTAACAAAGCTGTCAGACTTAGTGTACAACACTACTTTTATTTTTTTAGTCCATGCATGTGATTTGCGGGGAGGTTCAACAATCCCATACACTCTAGCTACATGGTCGGTATCAATGTTGAAAAACTAAATACAAAAGAGGCATGTAACCTTCTGACCTCAGGAAGCAAGCTTGCAGAACTGCAGGTGTCCACCGTGTCCTACCCAGGGACCTTTCTTTCCTCCAAAATTAGCATGGAAAACATAGATTTATATCCACCAGCAACACCACCAACCCCCCCCCCCATACATATATAAACAACCAGCAAAGGCTAAGTTTGCATGCCCATGATGGGAACTGCAGAATCATGCCCAGCTCTCTGAGCCCTTGAACTACTACTATCAAATCAGGGGAGCGATTTTTCCCCACTGGAGAATTCACAACTGGCGAGTTTCCCCACCTACTGCCAGTCCTCTGCTTTTCAACTGAAATGAATAAATACCCTTGGACTTTTCTTCCCTCCTCCGGGAGCTGTTTGCTCTCCCCCGAGGACAAAAGTAAACGAGAAAAAATGACGCTGTTAATAATGCCGCTGCTGAAATGCCTGTGTGTAACTATGAAAAAGAAATCCCACTAAGCACGTCTACCTCCGGAGCCCAGTTCCAGGCTACAGCTCTTAATGTGAACAAGGACCAGTCCAAAGGCCTACAGCAAGGTTCACTGGTTACTGCTTCTCTACAGAGATGAAGCCAGTTCAACAAGAGATCCCCCAACTTGGAAAACATTTGCTCCCGGGCTACAGAGTCAGCAGCTGGCCTGCAACTTTCGTCTGATTTATTTTGAACTTTCAAAATTTCTGTCACAGTGGCCTGGCTTTGTGCACAGCGGTTAGAGCATTACAAACACAGTGGTGTCTTATTTTGCCTTGACCTTTTCCAAAATACATTATCTTTACATCATTTTATCTGGGTGGGTAGATTCGCAGCCCATCTACATATGTTGCCACTGGTGAAGATGGGCCACTCAGAAAGGTCTGTCTAAAGCACCCAAGCAGTCTTGACACAGTGTTAGAGGTGGCCGGCCGGAGGCTGTCTTAAATGTCTGGGGCCCTCTCTTCTCTGAAAAAGCTGCTGCTCAATTTCAAAATCAAAATAATGCTCCATTAGAGGGCTTTTTTTCCCCCATTTAAGTTTCAAATGAAAATGTAAGAAGCAAAAAGGAGAACACAAACAACTGGGCCTAAACAAAATATATATTCAGAAAAATTATCTCTGGATGTATCTAAGCCATTCAAAGACCACAACAAGCTAGTAAATCTCAAAGCCATGAATACTGTCAAATTATATGATGCCACAGGAGTCCGAAAACAAAGTTACAGATGTGCATGACATCACATCCACTCGAAACTACACTGCTGCTCAGTCTGCCCATAGTAAAACTAAAGGGATGCCTATGCCGTCCAAAGAATAAAAGGAATTTATTCTGGACATCAAACAATGAATCTGTCACCATTTATTGTATGAAACACTCAGCTAATCAATTTCCTGTTAAAATAGCTTTCAACAATACTCGGCTTTAAAATTCATCAGGGCCAGTAAAAACCTTTGCCCAGTGCACAAGAATGCAGCCCTGACCACGGACGATAATTACCATTCTAATACTTTTATTGCCCAAGCGCTTTTTCCTGTGCTCTCCATCACCAGGAATCTGCAGTATATTGTATCAGTGAGTTGGAGTGTTTGACCTTTGACCAGATATGATTTAATAGGGACTTTTCAGCGCTGGAGCTCTCTCCATCCCTCATACCATTAAATAAAAACATTAAACCTCAAATGTAAAACTGGAAACCACAACGTTTTGCATTTCACAACCCTTTGCAGTTTAAACTCAAGCTGCTCCTAGGTCAGCTTCTTAGCCTCACAACACACTTCCCAGTCAGTAAATGCACTGGGAAGTCACTTGCTCTGATTTTGATTAAATCTCCAGCCCCTCCTCGCATGCACCCAGGCACCCTGCTTATTTACACGTGCATTCTTTCTAACCGCAGAAGCATGCGTGTATGACTTTCTGGACTTCTTCCACTTTAGGGCTGATTTAAATGTCTGTTCAAATATGGGTTCAAAAGTTAACGCCCCCCCCCAACTCCCGTTGGAAGTTAGGGTTACAAAGGAGGGTGCTATAAGACCCGTTCAAAGAAAGTCAGTTAATCTTGTGTATTTTGGCGCCTTTTCCCTGCCAGCTACTGTACTTAAGGGAGTAAGGAAAACCTGGAGATCTTGTCTGTCCTGCCTCAAGTTCAATGGCAGTTCTTCCAACCAGGAGGAGAAGATGGCCATGTTCACAGCCCTAATAATAATTCAGATCACGCCACCGCGGCATCTTGTGTCAAAGTCGAAACCGGCTTCCCCGCCCCCTTCAACCTGAAAGCTGCCAAGTCCTCACACATTCCGCATTCAACCACAACTTAATGGATGGGATACCGTGCATTAAAATGTGTCCCAGACTCACTGTCGGAGAGGACAAGGGAGAAAGAAGGCAGACCCGCAGACAAGCACACACGGATTTAGGCAGAGGGGCATCTAGACTAGGGCAGAAAACGGTGGGCTGGGAAAAAGACGCATTTAACGGAGCAGGAAGAAATCCATCATAATCTCTCCCCCTTTATTTTAAGAGTTGGGGTGCTGGAGGAAAAAGGAACTGTTAAATTCCTTGCCGAAACGGGGTGTGGAAGACTAGACTAAACTTTTTATAACGACGCCAATTGTAAAAACTCAACCCAGCAATGGGAGCTAAGTAAAGCTTTCTGCATTTGAAAACGCAAATAAGAATATGGAACAAAGTGGTTTCTTATGCTAAAGAGTGCTTTAAAAAGAAAAAAAGGAATGGGCTACACGGGCAACTAAGTCTTATTTGTTATTGTTTTCCAGTATCGTAGAGAGACAGGGAGAACGTAGACCCAAAATAGGATAGAAAAAAAAATCCGGATTCCGCACTGTTTGGATTTACTGTAATTCACTGATTCCCGCCATAAGTGTGTTAAAGTTACCAATGCTTAGAAACTACTTACTTGCATTAATTCTGAAAATTCAGCACCGTCGTTCAATCCTTAAAGCAAAATAGGACACTTAGAAAAGGAATAACAAGTAGCTTTACCCGTAGAGACAGGAAATAAATTGTGTGCGTGGGGCTGGACGTTTGCAAAGGACGAACACGAAACGCAAACAAGACTGGTCATTTGGAAGTCACATACCATCGCTCTGAACTAAACAAAACAGATCTTGAGTCTGTCCAGAACCCTGGGCCACTGACTTCACGTTTCTCAGTTTGAAAATTGTGGTTGTTTTGTGTCTTTTTTGTGTTTAGCGGGTTTTTTTCCCCACCGGGGGGGGGGGATGTTTTTGTTTGTTTTAAAGCAATCTCGGCGTGGTCTGATTTTTTTTATTTAACGTTTTCTGCACCGCCACACACTTCCTAGCCCAAGAAGAAAAGCGGGTCGAGGTGAAGTCTGAAACAGGCTGCCCTCGGAGTAGAAACCCAGCTCACGTTGCTCACCCCGGTGGAAGACTTTCCAGTAACTCTCACTCCGCGTGGAGAGTGTGAGCGTGGGGGGGTGAGTTTGTGCGTGTGCGTGAGTGTGTGTGTGTTAATGTGTGTGCGCGCGCGTGCGTGCATGCGTACGTGCGTGCTCTAGGGCGCACGGTCTCGCGCGGGCCTCGCCGCTCTGGGATTGGCCTGGCCGCACTGCCCGGGCCTCCCGCCCCGCAGGCCTGCCCCGCCCCGTCCCGCCCCGCCGGCCGGGGCGCGGGAAGCCGCTCTTCGCTTCCGCCTGGCGGCGGGAAGGCGCGGGGAGGAGGAGCCGCGGGTGGGCGGGCCCTTGCCGTGGGGGGCGTGGCGCCGCTGGGTGGCGGGGCAGGGGGTGCAGCTCAGCTCGGAGCTACTGGCTGCGGTTCCTTGCGGGATCCCCTCCACGTGGCAGGCGCTGTGACCCGGGCCTCGCTGGCCTCGGTGCAGACGGAGTCCGAGAGGCCCCTTTCTCTGCGGTCTTAGCTTTCAAGCGCTCGGGGTTGGGTACGCGTCGCTTAGACGGTGCGAGAAATTGGCAGAGTTGGGCCATAGTAAGTGGGAAAGAAAGCAAGTAAGTCCAAAGGCGCCTGGTCTCCAAAGGGGATTGGATAGTGCGTTAACGCTCACAAATAAACCTGTTTTAATGAGTAGTTTTCAGAGTTAAATACATGGGGCGAGGGGATGCCTGGGTTTAAAGCAATCCAATTATTTTCATCTTAAGTACACTTTTGTACTTGCGTGGTCAACACTTAAGGATCAAGCAAAGTCGTTATAAAATTGTGCTTGAAAATGTAAGGTTTTAAAGATAAAAATATAACATTAGCCATACTGCACTTAGTTACTAACCCACATGTGTTTGGAGATTTTATTACAGGGATCCTAATTGTATAATTGCTCAAAAGGCAACAATAGCTTCAAATAGCCTCTAAAAACCCTGTTCAATTATATGATTACCAGGGAGACTAAAATCACCCCCAATAAATTGTTCTTATCTCAACTAAACATGAACATGTCGGTATTTCAATCCCAATTATGTTTACCCTCAAAGTTCTGACGACCTTAAACAATACTGTTAAGGTTACCAGTCCCTACAATGTACACTGTAAATAAAGAAGATATTTGGCCTGATTACAAAAACGTCCCTTTCCAATATACACAGAAGCATATATGGATGGTGTTTGGCTGTTCATGCATTATATGCATACCGGTTTTCAGTGCTAAGATTATTAATCCAAAATAAAAGATGAGTTACCCAATTAAATTTTAGAAAATGCACCATTTTGTAGAAAGGGCTGTTAGCTGCAGGTTTAACAGTTCCCAATGCCCCCTCCCTAAACACCAGCAAGACAATGTATATGTCTACATTGCAACACAGATTTTAGGAAGGGGATGAACCACTAGCAAAGAGGGCAGCACACACATGCATCATCACCAACACACTTCACTCTAACTTCTGAGGGAAATTTTCCCTTTCAAGGTCTGCCTTGCTCCATGTTAACCAGTGTGACCATAATTCACTGAACACAGGCAGCCAATTCAAGTGAGTTACAAACAAATTGCTTTGCATTCTAGGATTTACTGATGGTAGTTTTGCGGTCCAATGTATCTGTGAAGCATTCCAGACCAAACATACAATGTGAAAAATCCCATGAGCTAAATCAAAAAGTATATAGAACAGGGAAACCCGACACAGGCAGTGTTAGCAGCACTCAGCCACGTGTGTCACAAGAGGCGGAAATCCACAGCGAACTCCCAACCTTCTCAACATCTATCTCATGCAAAGAAGAAATGACATTGTAGAAAGAATCCAGTTTTGTTTAGGAAATGTCTTAAGCAAAAAGAGAAAGGAAAAAAAAAATGATGAGGAAGAAAGAATGTTCCCCACTCTTATTATGACATGGAAAGATACAGAACTCTTGTCATCTGTCAGGAGATTTCTCTTCTTAAGCGTATTCTTTAGCGATAAAATGTACCCGTGCATGTCACCTTTAGGCTTTCGTAGATTATCTTTTTCTGTCGGCATGTCATTCCTTTCTTTCAACATGTGACGGCTATGAGAATACTTGGTCCCGTGCCGATCACTCTTCTGCCTGTCAGATATGCGCACGGCGTCATTAGATGATGCTTCAAATTTGCAAAATAAGGAGATACGTTTTCAAGTGTGTCTCCAGAAATCTCTTACAGATTTGTGTTCACCTCAATGTATTGTCAACCCTTCAATTGGCAAGTGATTATCATCTTTTGATTTACATTGCTGATTTTTCTGGGCTTTATATCTGGAGACATGAATAAATATACACGTGCGAATTAGGGATGTTTTACTGTAGGTGTTTCTTTTTAAATGATGTTGGTGCAAAACCTTTCCAGGAATATAATTAAGATTTAATACCTTCTTATATTCAGTTTCTTAAAAGAAATTATAACTAATTACTAATTTTAAAAATAATCACTGTCTAATGACCAATGCTGTTTGATCATTTTGGACCTAGGTACCATCTCGCTAAAACGGCAAACAGTTCATTCCATAGTACTTGGAGCTTCTAGCAAGTTCTCACTTTTGATTTTTCTGGTTCTTCTAAAAGCAAATTAACTGGTAATGCAGTTTCTGTATATTTTCTTCAAACTAAGAAGTTTTTAATATGCTAGCAACATCTGTGTTTTTATCCCTGAGAATAATTGCTAATTATTTCCCAAAGCCATGTATTATTACAATGCTTTATGTCATAATTGAAGTAATTCCTTTGCCCCATCTAAACCACTAATTTTCAGTCATTGCTCCTAAGGTGCTTGCCTTCTCTATTTCCCAAAAATATAGGAAGCATATTCTTATTACTTTATATTAGTGAAGGGAATATATTAATTTATTAGATTACATTTAGTCTTTTGTTTCTCCAGAAACTATTTGAGTTTAATGCATATAATAAAGTTAGTGGAATATTTAATACTCAGTGGAAAATCAATCATACATAATTTTACAAATAACTGAATAGTTATTTGGAATTTATATGAAATCTTAGGTATACACACTGTATTCTCATTGCTGTCCATCAATAGTTTTAATTATTTCTTTGTTATTTAAAAGTATTTAGATAGACTGAAATCTAGCCATTCAGAAAGTGCCAGATTTCAGCATTTTGTTTGAGTTAAAAGACAGGAGCTGTCTGTCCAGGTCTTATCAAGAAGAGAATACATATCTTATGTCATAGCCTGTGAGAGGAAAAACCAAACATAAGTCTCAGCTTCTGGTAACGTTTTATTTTTCTTTGTTTCTAGCAACCTTTATCTATAACCCCTTATGCCTCTTCTGTAGACAGTGGTTGTAAAAACAGTGTCTTTCTCACAAGAAGTCGTTACTCATCATTCCGAACTGGATCTGCAGAGAACTTCAAGAGATTTCTCTAGAGGCTCTTTCAGTGAAGTTGAAACTGCACACTGCCCAGAACACACGGAGTCGTTTTGTAGCCACAAAGTGTGTGGGTACAAAAATAAATATCGACACGCAGTGTTCTTTCTCCCACTGGCTGCACGCTGCACCTGTGCATACATAGATCTGATGACATCTGCTCACACAATGAATCCCAAGTGGTTTGTGGTGTCATCAAACACCTGAGATGCTTCTGTGGCTCACAGCCTTGCTTACCAACCCCAGGCCATGGCCTCGTTAAATTTCACAGGCTAAACAGAGACCAACTAGAACTCATTCCGCACCCTTCAAGAGCAGGTTAAGGTGGTTTTTTTAATATGTGAAAAATCTGCTTTCAGATTCAACAGTGGTAAATCAGCATCTTCTGGCTTCAAAAAAAAAATGTATGCCAATTGTTAAGAATTCTCTATTTAAAGTATCAATCATTTCTTAGCCTACTTATGTTTTTAAGACTTCCTTCAAAAAAAAAAGAAGCATGTGCAATTAAATCTTCATATCTTTCTTACACTTTCATATAGCTAGAATTTTAACTATCAAAATGCCTATAAAAATGGGGAATAGATTTGAATTGGTTTTACTGAAATGATGATCAAATTGAGCAAAGGAAAAAAAAAGTTTTTCAGAATATTTTATGCCATATGTAGGGTTTGTGAGACAACTAAATTACTAAGGTATTTTGGGGCTTTTTTCCCCATTTTTAAAAAATCAGAGTTGTCTGGCAATCCAAATACTACTAAGACAACAGGTTACATTAGACATTCTCTTATCCATTAGCCTCAGCCTGCAAAAGGTCTGTCCTGTTTTGTCCTGTTTTGTCTTGTTTTGTTTTTTCACAGTGGGCCACTTAAAGTAAAGTGTAATCAGTTATCCCCAGTGTCACAGATTCCGAGTATCATTTCTAGGGCATGTTGGTGTCATTTCAATCTGCCCATTGCTGAATAAGATCGATAATCACACTTTGGTGTCTTTTATTCTGTAGCTCAGAAAGCATAAGTGCAGACTGGGAATAGGCATAGAAGAATGGAGTCCTTCTGCAGGCATGACCCATGCGCTAGTGTGGGCCCAGTCCTTGCTAACCACTGCTGTAAGAGGAGAAGCAGACTTTGGAAGGCCTCTGCATTTATGATACAAAGGGCACTGGGTGAATATTCTCTCCCAAATTTGTTTAGAAAAGAGTCAAGTTCACATGGGGTCTTCTAAAAACCTCCACACAGACTCGTGAAAGAATAACCCATGGTTTTCTGCTCACTTTACAGGCAGGTGGTGTGGGTTTGTAGAATGAAAACATTCTTAATAGAAACCAAAGACAATTTTAATTAGGGACAATAAGTCAGCTGCTCTTCCCTCCCCACACCCCTTCCCTGGCCACTGAAACAAAACCAAATCCTCTTCTAAAATATTCAGAAGCCAAACCAATAGCATTAAGAAGTTTTTTTGATACCACTAGACTACATGTTGGGGAATTTTTTTTTTTCAGACAAAAAGAAAAAGAAGGAGCAGAGAGAGGAACAGTGTGAAGTGGGAACTTAACTTCAGCACTCAGCCTAACCAAGTGGTGAGTGCCTCTCCCAAGTAAGGGTTCAATGATGATCAGGGAGAAATACAAGCTTCAAAAACACCTAGTTACTCCTTGTCTATTTCTCCTTCCGTCTTTCTAGTCCCACCCTGCATTGCCCTTCATATTTCATTTACCATTGTGTTAAAAAATAGTATTATAAAAACAAGAATAAAGATACTTTGTACAAGCAATCAACAATATGACAATGGCATCTGATTATAATCCTATAACATAAAAACTGTTTCATTTGGGCATATTTCCAACAGATACTCTTATGTGCAGTATTTATTTACAAACCTAAGGTGGACAGAATTTTATAACTTTTCCATTCAGCCTTCTGTTTGCATTGTTGAGAATCATGTATGCTTACAAAAGAACAACACACAGAAGCTAGAATGTAATTTTGAGACTTCTAGATAAGAGTAAGAAACAACACTGGCAACCCCCCAGGGGGTTGTTATTGTTCGACTCTGATTGCTAAAGTTTAAAATAAAGCCTGGAGATTTTACGTAAAAATATAAACATACTGATGCCCTTGAAAGGGGACTGGTGAAAATTGGTCTGTCTGGGCCCAGTACTGCCCAGAACCAAGAGGTTGCAGCCAGAGTGTCCACTGGCTCTGTGATGAGCCTTGGTCTCGTTAGTCCCCATGGCTCCTGGTTCAATTCCAGTGTCCCACTTTTCTCCTCTAGATGACAATCTGAGAGCTACCTGACTTACGATTCCTAAACTGGTTAGTAACAGTGCCAGCATCACAGACGAGAGCTCCTGACCCTGAACAACTTATTGTGTTCTTAGTAAGTAATTCAGAGAATGTGGGTACATAGGTCCCAAGTACCAATGTAAACAACCTCATCAGAATGACGGTGGCCACAAGCTCCTTCACAGACAAAATGTCTGAGGATGTCACCACTTCCCCAGCTCCTGGTCTTAATTAATGATAAATGTTCATGAGCATATGACCCCATGAACCATGAACTTGCCCACAGTGGGGCCTTTTTTTTTTCTCTTATTAAAAACTGAAGATCAAAAGGTGAGCGAGGCTAGTCACTTAATGGGGATGGTACTACATCTTCTCTAAGTGGTACAGGAAACACCTAATGGAAAAATTGAACACTTTGTAACCATCCTGTCAACCTAATGGAAAAATTAAATAGTTTGCAACAATCGTGTCCAGTCGCAGAGCTGTCTAGATAATCCCCATCTCAGAAAATATAGAAAGCCTATCCCTCTAAAGATGGATGTTCTGAGCTCTAAACTAGGCTATATGGTACAACCAAGAACTTTTTTTAAATGGACTTAGGATTTGAAGAATTTTACAGAGAGTTGTTTGTTTGTTTGTTTGTTTTAATTAGCCAGCAATAGTTTAGTAAATGGATAACAATCAGCTTTGGTGACAATCACTGCCACCATGTAGCTACCATTAAAACACCCCCTCCAGTCTGCATTTGCTTGTGGAGTTATTCTTCAGAAGGGGGACCCGCTTTCCGGGTATTGGTCCCCAGTGTCCTCCTGTGGACCTAAGGATACACATCCAACTTCAGGAGCCAACTATAAATAATTGAGAAGCTCATACATTATGTATGCCCTGGGGCTAGGCTATGGTTACCTTCTTGGAGGGTGCAGGGCAGTTCCATGTCCCACCAAGCTTCAGTCTTCTTGGGAGAATGGTCACAATGGCCTTTGCTGTTGCAGTCTGGACACTGTACCAGAACCCAGAGATCAGACCCTCTGCACTCTTTCCCTAAGGTCTGAGCAGGCAGGCTTATTGGGGAGCATTTTAGGTAACACCTATGAACTGCTCTTTGCCTGCAGTGTGGTCCCTTTCGGCTAACAGAGGCACCTTCATTAAGCTAGGTCTCCCTAGGGCAATGGTTTCCCCAGTCTTGGGTTGAAAGAAGTGTTGTGGCAGGTGATAGGCGTTATCATTTTCTCAGGTGTAGCCCCACCTCTGTTCTGTGCTGGGTACATTATAACGATTATCTCAGTTCTGTCAGGAGTGAGGAGCCTGAGGCTTGGGTAAGTTAGCTAGCCCACCAAAGGTTACCTCTATCAGCCAGGTCTAATGAAATGAAACAACCCCCATTACAGGGGCAGCCTGTAAGATGATTACCACTGGAGGCCGGTGGCCCAGATCAGAGGTGCCTTCGGAAGCTGTGCACATGCCTTGGAGAGAATTTATCAGTCTTCTTTTGAAATTATCTTTAGGACCCCAGGCACATTCTTTAAAACATTATCAATGGGGTAGATCTTCCTTGAGCGTGGATTTGAGTTTTGGATATAGACATGATTCATTCATTACCCCACAGTGTTTAAGGAACCTATCCAGCTGGGTAAACCAGTTTGACTCTAAAACAAACATGATACAATGTAACAAAATTATTATTCCAGTCGCAGTACGCTCTGAAGGGAGAGAATAAGGCTTTCAAATTAGACGCAGCATCCTGGCATTTAGAGGTTCAGATCCTGACTTAGCCACCAAAGCTCTGTGACTCTGGGCACGGTATGTCATAGTTCTTAGCCATGTTATCAGATCCTCAAACAGAACATAACAAAAGAACATTTTGCTCAGTGTGGCAGTTTGGAAATTAAGTCTTTTCATTTGTCAAAATTCTTAAGATATTTTCAGAAGAAAAAATTACATTTTGTTATTGCAGTAAATATTCCCTGAACCCATCTGCCCTCACCCTTCCACTATGGGAGAGATGATAAGCAAGAATTGGTGAGCTCTATGGCAATGACAATACTGTAAACTGCAAGGTGGGGGTCTGGGGGCTCACTGGGTCCAGCAAGGAGCTTCCATCAGCAATGATAGTAAGAGGGGTCTCGCTAGTGCCAGTGCACACAGGCAGGGGTTCGAAGGAGGCTGTATTGTAGTCAGAAGCAGTCCCTGCAGGCAGACTTTGCTTCACATCGCTCCCAGGTCATCTTTGGGAAGGTAAGAAATTTAACAGCATCGTGAGTGAATACTCTTTGTAAAACCCTTGTCAGGCTTTGTGCCCAGGGACAAAATAACATACTGCAAGCAAGAACAGTATCCAAACTCTGAGGTTAGTAGTGACATAAAACAGTGGGGCCACACGCAAGATCTGTAACTGTACTGACCCAGTACTGGTGATCAACTGAAGAGGAGGTTTGGGGGGGGACAAAGGACTACCTCCTACATCTGGGAGGCATTCTATGGACAGAATCAAACAAGCAGAAAACCTGGCACTCTTGCCTAGGGTGAAGAGGTCTGGGGTTGGAAGGACATGGGGTTTGGGGGTAACAGAATAAAGATGTAGTCAGCAGAGATACCGAGTATATGTGCCCTTGTTCCCTTGTTCCGGGAGCATTGACCTCCCAGGTTGTTTAGTTGGGTCAGGGACATCACCTTAGAGTTCTGGAAACCTGGCAGAAAGGCATTTAGAAAAAGAAGGGAAATGGGGCTGGGTATGCAGCCGGTCACAAGACGGTGTGAGCAAGTCAAAGGTCACAATGAGGAAAGGGGAGAAGCAGGCTGGAGGGAGGGTTTGAGCAGTGATTCAGACATGCCTACCTTTCCAGCCCACACTGCTGTCTCTCTAAGACAGCCTGTGTCCCCTGTCACCTTGTAACTCTCTAAACACCCTATGCATTTAATCCTCCTGGAAACCCAGTTCATAGGCCCAGTGTTGACTCCACTGTGCACGAGAAAACTGGGATAGTTTTCAGCCCACAGCCTGTGTTGGTGGCAAGAGTTGAACCCAGGAAGTGTAGTCCTAGATTCTTGGCTCTTACTACAGTGCAAACTTTGCTCACCACCACACAGCCTGGCCCATCTACCCACCCACCACCCCTCAGAGCAGCCATGTCAGGCTTTGAAATCTCGCCTTCCCTTAGGACCCACAAGTCCCTGCCTGGGAAGTAGAGTTGTGAGCTGCCTTGGTATAATTTGACCAATAGCTAGCACACACACACACACACGCATGCATGCACACATACACACGTGCACACACAGGCTAAGTCAAGGCATTCTCGGACCCCTAAGGATAGGACATAGGTGGCTGCCCGTGTCTCCCATTTTGTTCTTCAAGATCAAGATACCAGGGCTGGGATTCAGGACTTGCCTTGTAAGCCTGAGGACCAGGGCTTGATCCCCAGACTGGCATTCACATTTTAAAAGCTGGGTACTGTGGCTGCTTCTTGTCATTCAAGTTCTGGGGAGGTGAAGCTCAGTCTCTCTAGCCAGCTTGGTGAGTTTCAGGACAATAAGAGATAATCCCCCACTCAAAAGAGGGGGACAGATAAATGGGTGCTGAGGAATGACATCCAGGGTTGCTCTCTGGGACCCATACATGCACATATGCACACGTGAGCATGTCCACTCAACACACACATGCACACACACACACACACGGGTGGGGGGACACCATGCCTATAGCAGGGCTGCAATCAGGAGGCTGAGACCGAGAATTGCAAACTCAATGCCTGTCTATATGGCAGTACGAGTTCACAGCCAGCATGAACAACATAGGACCTATTTCAAAATAAAGGTTTAAGGTGGGCTGAGGATATAATTCAGGCTAGAGTACTTGCCTAGCATGTAAGTAGCCCTAGGTTCAATTGCCAACATCATAATAAACAAACGAATGAACCGAATAGGTGGACAAACACTAAATAGTCCTGCAATGTGCAGGAGAACATTACATAGCAAGGAAGAGCCTTCTGTGCAAACGCGTACAGTGTGGATTGTGAGAGTGTGTGTTAGCGCTCACAGTGTATCTTGTGAGAGTGTTGCTCAGAGGATTCTGCTGTTACCACGGGCCATGCTAAGAAGGAGAACACTGAGTATGTGACACACTTCTGTGATCCCGGCACTGAGGAGGCTGGATTAGGAGCACTGAGTTAGAAGCCAGCCTGGGCTGTATAAGCAGACCCCTTCAGGAAGCAGAAAGATTGCCAGTGATCCAGAAACCACTCCCTGCTTTCTGACAACGGCTACACTCAACTTTCTCCCCAAAGAAAACTACTCTCCTCCTTTCTAATAATGCAAACTTATATCGCCTGCCTTCAAACTTACATATAAGGGGAAGCATGCAACGGATTCCTTTTATGTCTGAATTATTGCATTCAGTATTTTCTATGAGACTCCCTCCTGCTGTTGCTGATAACAGAACCCCCCCCCCAACACTGTATGTGAAATTCTATTGTATGTGTATACACAATTTGTTCTACACTTGACAGCCCCTGGATCACTTCCAATTTGGAGAAATATCAATAACAATGATGTGAACCTTGTCCCGCATGTTTTCTAGTGTGTGAGCATGTGTTCTCTGAGGGCACAAACCTGTGTACAGAATTTTGGGAGCTGGCCTGTAAGCTTTCCTAGACAATGCTGAAGAGCTTTGCAAACTGCCTGGGCTCACTTTCCCTCTCAGCAGCAGCCTCTGAGTCCCATTTGTTTCAAATCCTCAACAAGACCTCTCTTTAAACCCACAGACAGCACAGTGTGTTGTGAATTCTCATTTTTCCAATGGCTCAAAGAGGTCAGGCCATATTTTTTTTTCTGTTTCTTGGCTTTTGGAATTTCTCTTTATCAATATCGGCTCAAATATTTTTCCCTACTTACTTGGTTCTTCTGTCCTTTTCTTATTGACTTGTAGCTGTTCTTTGTATATTATAGATAAGAGTCCTTTGTTAGTTGACTCTCCTTTACGTTTGTTTCTCTCCCCTCTTGAAGATATGGAATTTCAGTCTTTGAATGTCACCTTTTGTGATTTCTTAGAAAAAGTGTTTTGAAATGGGTAAGGGCCGTGCACTAAGCTGCGTGTATTTAAATGGTACAATTGATAAGTTTTCACCCAAGCATACACTGCGCCTCTTTGTCATTCCACCCCCTGAGCATCTGTCCTTGCAATGTCCACTGTTTTTTGTTTTTTTAAATCAAAATAGTTGTCTTTAGGCAAATGAATCACACAGCATATACTCCTGAGGTTTTTTGTTTGTTTATTTGTTGTTTGTTCTTCTTGTTCTTGTGCCTTTTATTGAATGCAGTAGTTCTGATACTCAATGGCATTATTGTGTGCATCAGTAATTCTTTTTATTCTGTGGGTTTGCACTGTGTAATAAAAAGTATTATCTGGTGAATGGTCACCAGATTGTGTCCCCTTTTTGAATATCATAAAAAGGCAATTCAGGTCTCCATGTGGACACACGCTCTCTTGGGAATAACTGGGCATAGAGCTGATCTCCTTTTGCCTGAAATGACATGGTGTTTTTTTAATAGTTAGTGACTATGCTGTTTGTTACAATTTCACTGACAGTGAGTGTGTGAGTTTCTCTACTTGCTCACCAACACTTAATATGCTGGAAACCCCACCCCCAACACACACACACACACACACACACACACATATGCACACAATCCTGGCCCACTCTTTTTTGGATAGCTTTTCCAGTAAGTATGCAATGTGTCCTATTATCTGCTCAGCATTTATTTTCCTAAAGGCCAACGATGTGAGCAGGGTGTCCTACACGTATTTGTGTCTCTATAGCATCCCAGAAGAGGCATCTGTCTGTGATTTTTTTGTGTTCTTAGTGTTGAGTTTCAGAGTTTTCTATATTGTGCCTGCAAAGCCTTTGCCACATGACTGATTTGCAATATTTTCTGAGTCTATGATTTTTGTTTTCAGTCTTCTAAGATTGCCTTTTGTAGAGCAGATTTCTAAAAATTTTGATGAAGTCAAAATTATGGATTGTGCTTTTGGTTTCTATCTAAGGCAATTTGCCTAATGGAACAACACAAAGAATTTCTCCCCATAAATTTTCTTTTAGGATTCTTATAATTTGATCTTTTACATTGAAATCTAGATTCCATTTCGAGTGGAAAGTCTGCATTTAGTGCAAGATATGGATTGAAATTTATCATTTTTCATATGGCTACCCGGTTTTTCCAACACCATTCACTGAAAAGATTTTTATCCACTCACAGCTTTTATATACTTTATATTCACTTGCCTCTATACACATGGGCTTGTCATTTGTATTTTTTCTGAACCATTGACCTTTTTGTTCACATTAGTGCAAATTGCAGTCTTGGTTATTTGGTAGCATTGACAGAACTCTCAAGAATTAGGTAATATTAGTTCTCCAAATTTACTCTTTTTAAAGTTTTTTTTTTACTTCTCTACATGTATTTCTCTGTCTCTCTCTCTGTGTCTCTCTCTCTCTTGTGTGTTTGTGTGTGTGTGTGCGGTGTGTGTGTGCGGTGTGTGTGTGTGTGTGCGGTGTGTGTGTGTGCGGTGTGTGTGTGTGTGTGTGTGTGTGTGTGTGCAGACATGCAGGTGAAGATCAATGGACAACTTTTGGGAGTTGGTTCTCCCTGTCCACTTATGTGGCTTCCAGGCACAGAACTTAGTCAGCCTGATGGTAAGAGCTTTTACCTGCTGAGCCAGTCTTGCCCTAAATTCATTCTGTATAATTCTATCTTTCAGCGAACTCTTCTGATGGGTTTTGTTGTTGTTTGTTTTTCACAATTTTTCTCCAAGAAATCTGGAATCCACTTGGCCAGACACTCTCCAACTTGGATCCAGAAAGAGTACTTGTGTGTTTTAGTTCCTTTGGCCCTGAGGACTGCACAGACTTTGTTAGTCAATGCTTTTAAATACCTGATGCCCAAAGGGAATGTGAGTATGAACAGTATTAGTCAAATAGTTAGTCATCAACTATGGCTGTAAACTGACAGCTGCGGAGAACCTGACCTTTGGGGGAAGAGATGTTAGACTGCACTTGTGGGGTCAGAGAAATGCTGGAGGGAAGGAAAGAGCTGCCTATTCGTAACAGCAATGCAAGTCACTAGTGTTGTACCTGGGCTGTGGCAGGTATCACCATTCTCTACTAAACCAAGATGCTTCTAATTTCACTTCCAGGGCAAAGATCAACAAATCTTTACTGTGAAAAGCCAGTACTTTAGCAGGGCCACCTTCACAGGCATGTGCAGTGTCCTTGTGTAGACTCCTCTTTAGGCCTATGTTGCTTGGATGTAGAAAGTCTTGTTTAGATGGTCCCATGTTGCTTGCCTGAGTGGGCATGGTTGGACATTCTGTCTGGTGAGTGCATCTAAAGGCTTCATGTCGGTTGAGCGTTCTGCTCTCATTATATTCAAACTGTGAAAAGATTTTAGCTTTTGTTATTTTGGGTTTTTTGTTTTGTTTGTTTTGTTTTTTGTACGTGTGGGTTTTTTTTGGGGGGGGTTGTTTGTTTGCTTGTTTTTGTTTTTGATTTAAGTAAGAGTTAAGTTAAGTAAGTTGTTAAAGTATACAAAGTGTAAGCTCTGCAGGCCATGGTTTCTGAGGCAAGTCCATGCCTCTGCCAACACTCTACAAAGGAAGCCAGGGACAGAGTGTCTATGTCTCAATGCAGTTTTCTTTCTGGACATGGAAAACTGAATTTTATATAGTGTGAGTATATCATGTAATATTATTAACCTTTTGTTTTTGTTTTGTTCCCAAACATTTAACACTAAATAAAATTTAAAAAGCTTTTTAGCTTTCAAGCCTACTAGCCAGTAGATTCTGTTAAGAATGTAGTTGAAAGCTTTCTTTCCTTACCCGGGGACACCATAAGCTGCAGGTAACATGTGCAAGAAGTTTATAGCAGTATTGTTCATAAATATTCCATAGGCGAAAAACCAAAATTCCCTCAATGGTACAATGGATAAATATGGTAGAGTTTACTTACACACAACATATGGCTGGAAGAAGCCAGCCATGAGAGAAAACAGGCAGCATGATTTTATTCATCTACAATACAGAAAGAGATAGAAATACTGAAACCACAAAACACACAAAAAAAAAAAAAAAAAAGAAAGAAAGGAAAGGCAGGAAGTGACCATAAGAGGATCCCTTGCTTGCACAGGCCTCCATGAGAAGGAAGTGACAGGAAGAGCCTTTCTATCCTGGTCATTAATGACTTTGGAGCTTTCTCTGAGTTGAGTCTTTGAATTACACGTTTTATGTTCATGCTCAGAAGTGCTCATCCCTTTTACATTTCAATTTCCAGTTTCTAATGCTGTGTCAGCATGTGGAGCCTCCTTGGAGTAGGGAGACCCATGGCAAGGCCTGTGTGTCTGATGTCCCAGGACTCCGCTGATGCGACTGTGGGGGCCTGTGTCATCCGTCTGGCCCTGGGCTTTGCATTTCTACATTCAACTGTTTTTTCCTTTTCATTTTACTTTTGTCTCAGACACTAGTACTCTCTGCCAAATTCCCTCAAGGTCAAATTCACATTATTTTAGCTTCCATTGTGCTGAAGTCTTTCTTGTTTGGAAAGTCTGGTTTTCCTAATTTCAAAATGTAATTATAAATAATTCAATCACATTGGGCTGGGTGAAGGATGTCTATGTGGCCACTTTCCCTTTGTCCTCTGTTCTCCAGGGTCCTTTCTCTCCTTTACACTTTTACCTTCTGGCTCTCTATGTGTGGTTGTGTGTTGCCATTATTCTAGGTTGGGGGAACTGACAGAAAAGGAAACAGATTTGTGATTCAAATGGACACGAGTGGAGGGAAGAAACAACTGACCTTTGGCCCGCCAACCTACGGCCTTCCTGTGTGTTCACAGCCAGTGACCTAACCTCCCTGGCTCTTCTGATTTCGTTCAGGGATGTGGGAGAAACTGCTGGAAGAGTCACTGAGAAATAGACAATATTTGACTCACACAAGCCCCGCACCCATATTGCTCTGTAGGCTCAACCCCTGTGGGAAACACAAGCAGATATGAATCTCCCTTTCTCTTTCCTTCCTTCCTCTCCACCCCCCTCCTCTCTCCCTCGCTTCTTTCCTCTTTCTTTCATTCCTTCTGGGCCTCTGCAACAAGTTTTTCTTTATCCTTATGACACAGTTTTCTCTCTATCCTCACGATTCCATCAACTCTCCAAGCAATTGCCTAAAGAAAGAAAGAGATAGCGAGCAGGTTGAAGATAAGAAAAATCATTGGTGAGAGAATTCTGTCCATGAGATGAGGACCTTCTCATTTCCTCATGTACATGGGTCTGTTTACATCTAAGACCCCAAGATTACAAGTCTATGTCATAAACTACAGAGACCCAAGATTCGTGGAACCTTCGGGGCTAAGACTGAGATCATAGACCATTTTGAATCTCGCCTAGCCTGTAAACACTACAAACACTGGGCTGCTGTGTCTTTTGCTTGTTTGGGGGGCTTGTTGTTAAGTCAAGCTCTTCCACAGCTCCAGAGGCTGGTCTCAGACTCACCATGCAGCAAGGCTGCCCTTGAGATTCTGGCTCTCCTGCCTCCATCTCCCCGTCTGAAGATTTCAGACTTGTGCTACCGCAGCCAGCTTCAAATGTTGGACGCAGTCACTGCTATTGTCCTTGTGGTTATTACTGTTTTTCAGGACTGTGCCAACACGTGCAACAGAAGTTCTAAGACTATTAACTGCCTCATTTGCCAAATTCACACCAAGTTACAAATGGTAAAGATGGTTGTTTCTTCTGGCGTTTCCCGGTGTCCCCTGTCACTTCCCCTCTAAACATTTCTCTCCGCTTTTTCCAGAATAAACATCATCATAATTGCTTTTTGTTCACATCTCTGGTATCCCCATGGCTCTTGCCACTCTCCCTGGTAGATGCAACACCTCTGAATTTACTACCATCTGCAAATATCATTAGCTATTGTTTGTTCCCTCTCCCACACTATTAATGAAGATGTTAATTAAGACCAGAACGAACACTGACCCCAGCAGCAACCCACTAGACACTTCTCCAACTGGATAAGCTTCTGTTAGTCATTACCCACGGCTCGGAGACATTACCACCCCTCCATTCTCTTCATCTGCTCGTTTGCACTAGACTGGGAGAGAGAATTAAAGGAGCCCAGAATTATTTAAAAGTCACCACTCTGGTACTTAGGGTCTGGGAGAGGGATTCCATGGAGCCTCCAAAGAGTGGCTGTCAGGAATATGCATGACTTAAGTGAGCCAGCCTCTGAAAAGATCTGGGGATTGCCTAGCTAAGCTTCAGGGTTCCTGAGGGTTTAGCAAATCAAGGTCAGGCAGGAGCACAACAGGAAAGATTATAGGGCTCTCACAGCGGCCATTTCTTTTTACACGGGGGGTGGGGTGGGGGGGGGCTGAGGCTCAAGAGGTCATTTGTCCAAGGTCACAGCCTGGGTTAGGGATGACCCACATGCATCTGTATGCGACAGAGATTGTGTTCTCACATCTGCAGGCTAGTACTCACCCCTAAGTCTCTTCTGTGAACGATATAAAATCTACCAGTTTCTGCTCTTCCCCACAGAACCACATCCCATGGTAGGAGTGAATTCATCATGTTCTTCATAAAGGGGAGAGCACTGTACATTCTAATATACCGGTCTCCTGACCTTTAATTCAGTGTGTCTAACCCCCACAAAGTATTAGAGCCCCACTCAGGTGCGGAAAAAAATATACTGATGCCCACACCATATTCCTAGAAATTCTGATCTAATCGAATTGAGGGGAAGCCCAGGCATTGTTTTTGTTTTGTTCCTAAGATTTAATTTTTTTATTTTATTTGTATTAGTGTTTTGCCTGCATACATATGCATGTGTATGTGTGTGTGTGTGTGTGCGCGCGCGCATACACCATGTGTAAGCAGTACTCTGAGAGATCAGAGGAGGATGTCAGGTTCCCTGGACCCAGAGTTCCATGTGGGTGCTGGGAACTGAACTCAGGTCTTTTGCAAGTGTTCTTAATGAGCATCTCTCTCTGTCTCTCTCTGTCTCTCTCTCTGTCTCCCTAACCCCCAGGCTGTTTTTTTTTTTTTTTTAGCTCCCCAGTGATTCTTTTGCAGTCAGGGTTGAGAGACACCACAGGGGGGAAGTGTTCAACAGACTCTTAGAGAGGTTTCCATTGTATAGGAAAGGTCAACCTCTCTAACAGCCGCTGTCCTGGGCAGGAACTGCTCCTTGAATCTGGGGGTGGCTTTCCTATCTAGCATGTTTTGCAAGCTTGCCTCTAACTCTGTAAGTAGCAGTGTCAGCTTCAAAATAGTGCTTTCTCTCAGGTTATCTGGAAGAGAGTCCTAGACTACTAGAAGCAAAGGCAAGCAAAGAACAGAAGGCTTACCAGTGTTGGTGGGTGCAGGGGGGCTTACTAATTTAACCCATTGAAGTAAGGAATGCTTTCCTTCCACCATGGCAGTGAAACCATAGAGTGGAGGTCAATGAAGAAATAAGAAAACATAATCTTAGGCTTCTTCTTAGCCAGCAGCCCAAAAGAATACAATGCAAGGTTTCAGAAGGCTTCAGATGCTAAGCTTAGCATCCTGAAGTCGTACTGTGTGGTGTTTTTCATTTCAGCCAAACATCTCTAAAGGACTAAGGGGCCACCAGCATTCAGAGCCGTCAGAACTGGGGAGCTGAAGGCACAGGCTTGGTTGTGCAGGTTGTTCGCAGCTTATCGACACTGGGAGTGGTTCCAGCAGGAACGGACAAGCGTGTTTGTAGTTTACAGAAAGGTGGCACATAGACCTCAGAATACCCAAACAGGGAGAAACACAAGCAAGTTCCCACAGCCACACCCTAAGTAGTGGAGACTTTAAGGACAGAGAAGCAAAAGCGCTGGATAACGAGGGATTATCCACCCTGCCAGCATCTCTGCCATCCTGTGGCTCTCGGTGGCTGCTGAGACTGAGATAAAACAGGAAAACCACACAGGAAGCCAGGAAGTGTGGACATGGAGGATCAGCAGAGCACACAATTAAGACCATGGAAAAAGGAAGTCGGAGGTGGGAACTTTTTCAGCGTGCTCCTTCTCCACTGTAACTCCCCAGCTTGAGGAGCAGGCCTTGCCACACTCAGCCAGAAGGCCTCTTCCAGTGAATGCTTCCAGATGCACCGATGTGTGGCCCAGAACAGCTCCAGAAACATTGCTGGCTAGAGAGTGACTTCTCGGGAGGGGGAGGAATCATTCATCTTGACACAAGGTCAAAATACCAAGAAAACAGTATTCCCAACTGGGACCATTCTGGGCCAGCACAAGGGTTCATTAGAACACACCCCTTTCTGTTGCTCTCTCCTTAGGGTTTCTGGCCAAAGGGCTCTGTTTGGCACGCTGCCACTGCCTGAAGCAGGCCTCTAGAGATGTGTAGAAGTGTGCACATATAGGTTAGGCACTGCATAAGGGTCTCCTTCTTAACTCTGGAAAGGACAGAATAGAAGGGAGACTAGACAGTATAGCCTAATGACCCCAGCGGAGAACAAATGACTTCAGGTGACACCGGGGCAAAGAAAGGGTAGACTGTTGCATGGCCTACGGGGTTCAGACAATGAGTCAGACAGCAATGAAGGTTCCCTTAGGATGTGAAAATCGAGGCAATTTGGTAGACTTCCCCTTTAATTATAGAGCTCTGGGAGGAAGCCAGTAAAGGGAAAGAAGAGAAAGAAAGAAATGGAGAGAACGAGGAAAGGAAGACTCATTCATGGGCTAAGGCCTATGCAAGGTCTGGGCCTGGCTTTTTCTGCTGGTCTCTAGAAAACCACCCTGAGGGAGGGAGAGCAGCCTTTCTACAGTTGCTTGACCGAGAAGTGGCCTCCGACGGCTTTCAGATTCCTCCCTTCTCTTCTGACAAGAGGCCACCCCCAGAGACATACATACATTCACGTAAATATATTTGCACACACATCTCTAATTTCTTTTAAGCAGTTGTTTTAGGTGCCAGGGCCTTACACAGGCTGTCTGAGGGCTCTCTCAGGGCGCAGAGCCCCAGCCCTGCTCTCTTCTTGATAACATCAGTGTTTCTTCCCAGTGTCCTCATCACCAGGCAACCAAACAGCAAGAGTAAATTGCTGCTTCTGTTTCTAATACTCATCTAAGGCTCGATGGTTTTCCTCTCTTCAGGACTGCCCCATGTATGTTTTTGTCTGGGTATTACTGAAGAGAAGAGGAAAGGAGGGGGAGGGGTGAGGCCAGGAAACTAATTTGTCCTGGTTTTGTGGTCTGCGCACAGACGCATGTGTGCCACGGGGTGGGATGAGCATCTTCTCCCTGGCTATGGGAGCTCCTTTCTGCTTCCAACAGTCCAATCCCCGTTCAGCTTGCTCTTTTCTAGTCTTTGGAGAAGTATTCTTTTACATCACTATTCTAAACTACTCTCTAAAAGAAATGGAAGACCTTGCCACCATCGCCAGGGAACCACTACCTCCCATGAGAGGTGGGGGGGGGGACAGGCCTGTGGCTAAGTCAACAGCAACTCTCCCCATGGGTGTGGGTGCCTTGGTTCACCCCTACCGCCCATTGAAAAGGAATTCGGGCCTGGGCCAGGCCTTCCTGAGCAGACAGAGATGCCTCAGGAGGGATACTGGCACAAAAGGGGTGATTTGAAAGGAAGTGTGAAAGGGACCGAGGCTATTGGCTGGGAGCTAGCCTTGCCACTGCCTCTGCTGACTGCACTTTCCTGTGTCCACTCTTTCCTTTCTCCATTTCTCACTCTCCAAAGCTTTCTATTCACTCCCCAAAGAAAAGCAATCCCCAGGCAAAGTTGTTTACAGTATTTTATGAAAGTTTGAAGGGGAGGGGGAACAGAGAAAGAAAAGGGCTGGATTTGGGGTCAAAGGGGAGGGGGCCTGCTGCAGAGCAGAAGTGAAGAGAGAGGGAGTGAGAGAAAGAGAAGGCAGGCATGCATGAGAGTCCCAAGCGGTGCCAAGCAGCGAAGAAAGGGCTGCTTGCGCATGGGGAGGGAGTATGCCAGAGCCTCACAGAAAAGGAGAAAGAGCTGAACAGGAGGCATGGCTGAAATTGAAGTGCAAATGGACTTTGGGCACTCCTGGCAAAGGCTGCCACAAAGGGAACACAAAGGGGTGCCAGGGGAAGGCACAGGTTCTGAGGAGCTGGGCAGTTAAAAGAGAGCTGCTGAGATGCTCTAAGAAATAAACAGATAATAAATAAATGCGGGGTATTAATGTTCTGGGGGGGGGCACAAAGGTCTTTGAGACAGTGAAATACAAAACAGGACACACACACACACACAGCAGATCCCAAGAGAGACACAGAGAGTCACACAGAGAAAGACAGAAAGGGCTTCGGGAGGGGGGTGGGGGCTGGGAGGGGGTGAGAGAGAAGGTCTCTAGCCAAATGGGGAGACTTGGCAGGTGGACAGGAGCAGCCGGCCAGGCCGTAACTGCACTTGCTGTGTCTAGTCTATTGTTGTCTCAGTGGGGGCAGGGGGAGTTGTTTGTTTGTTTTGTTGTTTGGCCTCTTTGTCTCTTTTGTTCCAAGCAGTTAGTTTGCTTCTTTCCCAGACACTGGGCTGATAGAAAGCCTTTATGGATTTTTCTTAAAGGGACAGAATCAGCAAGTGCACACTATTACCCATTTCTCAGTCCCAACTGGTTTCTGCCCAAATAAATGTCTTAGTTTTCTACCTTCCTTGCTTCCTTCGTTCCTTCCTTCCTTCCTTCCTTCCTTTCTTTTTTTCCTTTCTGTTCCTATTTTCAATGGAGAGTCGGTGTTTATGCTGTTTTGGTCCCAATGAACAGGAATAACCTAGTCCGTCTCTTAGTACCCATTATTACGGCTCCCCCTCCATGATCGCCAAGACTTAAGGGGGAAGGGAGAGAAGACAAAAGCAGGAGAGCCCTGCACACAGTAGAAAATGAAAATGAGAAATGCAGACAGCACTTGCTCCCTTTTCCCCTGAACCTAGGACTGAGGATTAGACAAACGTGAAGCCCTCATTGAGCAGAATAGGGGCTTCCAAAGGAGAGGTTGGTGGGCTCCTCCTCAGCCCAGCTTTCTCTTCCCAGGTTCCCACATGGTAAGCAGACCTCTGAGGGTCCTGAAGTCTGCTGTGAGTGCCTCTCTGGCTGGGCTGCACTAACCATCAACACACAGGCAGAGGTGACTCTGCTAAAAGGCAAAGGTGCTAAACTTAAGGCGGGGGAGGGGCTACCTTCAATTGAGATGTAGAAGAGACAGACGTCCCTCACGTCTGACTTTCCCCTAGGAAGAACTCCAGCTTCCTGTCCTGTCTGGCAATAATTCAAAAAGGTTCAGGTGTAATGGAGATAGCTTCCAAAAGAGATTTATAAAAAAAAAAAAAAAAAAAAAAAAAGCTCGCCGTCTCAGCCCCTCCTCATTCCTCTTCCCTCCTTCTTCCACTCCACTCTGGTTCTTCCTGGAGGAGCCCAGTCAGCAGTTTCCTGAGAGCTATTTTAACATCTAAGGCAGATGTTAGTTACTCACCTACCCTAGCCTTTCCCTGAGAAATCTAAAGTTCCAGACACTCGAAATAAAGGCGGCAAAGTGTCCGAAGCTCTAGCCCGCTACACAGCGGTGGAGATGGGAAAGGGATTGGACTCGCGCTCCTTTGTGAGGGAGATTGCTTTATATTCGTAGCAGACACAAACCAGAATGTAGCTTCTGCCCTAGAAGTGCTGACTTCCACCACGGTGGGTTGGTGCAGACAACCGAGGATGGCTTTGTCAGGTTTGGGTGTTCCCCTCCACCCGGTCTCTGAAATGTTAGGGACTAGAAAGTCAATTCCGTAGAATCTTCAAAGTTGAGGATAGCACAGGTACCTCAACTTTTCCCTTCCCATGCCCTCCTAAGGAAAGGCTCATATCAAAGCCAGAGCAGGAGTCTCCTGTTTTGCTTTGTGAGTTCAGAAATCAATTTTTCTCCCAGGTATCCCCCAAGGAAGCTAGCTTCCTCTAACAAGGTTTTTTGCTGCAACACTGTCCAGTCCATCAGGACCTGGCTTGGGCTTGGTGGTGGAGGCTTCCTGGGCTTGCGAAAGGGGTGTGAGTTTGGTTCCTGGAAGGCAGAAGTTTGAGTCAGGTTTGTGTGAAGTGCGTAGCAGGGAACCCAGCAGGAGACCCTGAGCTCCTGGCTCAGGTGCTGGAAGGAAATAGTGGAGAGGCCCCTTGCAAATGGAGGAGGGGGTAGGGAGGGGGAAGATAAGATCCCCTGATGCTCCTGCAGGTGCGTGTAGTTTCAAATTCAGTATCACCGGGTTGCCACCTAGCCCTGAACAAAAAGACAAAACTAATTCGGATCCGCCAGACATTGGTTCGTCCCGGTTTTGCCATTAGGATGGGACTCTGACCAGGTGCCCGAGTCTATGGCTAGGGATAGGAGTTCACTTGCCTCGTGGGAAAATCACTAAGTGGAGGCCATGATAAAGTTCCATTTCACGCCTCAAGTGGTGGTATTTAGAAAAGTTCAGCCCCAGGATTTCATTCTGTTCCTCACAGGCTTCCCAGAAACGCAGGAGATCTACTTTCTCTGGAACTTTCCTATGGGATTCGTGACTTGGAAGTTGAAGACTCAGGCTAGTAAATTTGGACCCCCCCAAATCTCAGACTTCACCAATTCTAGACAAAATAACAGATTAAGCCACAAATCAAGCTAGCTGAGGTCCTGTCTGAGTTAGAAGTCTCCTGTTTAGGTTTAGCGCTCTAAGTTGGGCAACCCCAGGGGAGTGAACTTGGTTACCTCCAGTTCTCCCTGTGGGTCAAGAGCTCAGGGCAGTAATAATAGGACAGCGTGTCCTCTACTGTGCTACGTGCTCCTGTATCCTAAGTAGCCGACCATGCTACTATGCCTCATGCACAGCTATGGGGTGTGGGAGCTGAGACAGAAGGGCACCGCGGGACTACACAACTAGACAGTGGGGAAAATAGGGAGCTCCTGGGTCTCCATGGAGAGACGACCCGCCCTGCTCAAAGGGTCCATCCTCCGAGCTCCTAACTGGAAAACCGGAAAGCAATGCTTCAGGCTCGGGCAGGGTGGAACCTTAAACAAAATTAAAACAAGGCAAAATACATTTGAAACCCAAACTGCAAGTCCGAGAGTCCCCGCTGAAAGCAAGATGGGGGAGGAGAAGGCAGGAAGGCAGAGGTCCTCACAGCGGGGGTGGGGAGGGCGGAAAGAACTCCGTGGCTAGCTCAGTTGGTGTCCTTGGGGACTTCTGCTGTCCTGCCAGCCGGCAAGGTTTGGACTGAGGAAAGGTAAAGGTGATTGGTGGGTGGAGAAAATCGAGGAAGAGGGAATGGGTGGCTACTTTTCTCTCCTTGCCAGAGCCAGCTGGGACAGAGCTTTAAGATGTCAAAGCACCAGAAAACTTATCTTTGAAAAAGTTTAGGTAGCTCGGCCAGTGGCAGAGCCTCGGAACTAACCAGTTGCACCTTGGTGGGATGGGGAGCAGGATGGGAGGCTCTTTGGGAGACTGGAGAAGGATCCAGGTCCTGCTGTTAAAAATTAAGGACTCCAGGGTCGCTCCTGAGAGAGTTAGGGGGCTGGGCAGGTTCCTTAGGCAAGAGATAGGACAGGGCCAGGGGTTCCAGGCTTAGAGGGCACCGGAAGGCACTGCCAGGCAAAGGCTTAGAAAAGGAGCTGGGAAAGCTTGTCTGCCAAGTCAGTGTTGCCGAGGGGCCGAGTCCCCCATCTCCCCCACCCTGAGAAAGCGGTGCGAGTCAGGCGTCTTTGGGTCAGGGCTAGCGGTTTCAGGACTTTGCCTTGGGTCATTGCGCGCACCACGTGCACCTATGGCTCCAGGCAAAGGATTCCGGCTAGCACTCTCTTGAGGGAAGAGGGCAGTGCTGGCCCCAGATTTAGCAACCCTGCGGGTAGGGAGGAGAGGGCCACCAACTTCTTGCGCTTCAGGAAGGAATCGCAGCGTGCGTGGTTCCACACTCGGCCTGGCTTGTACCTTTCCTTTACCACACACCACCAAAATGCAGAATTCAATACTTAGGCTCCAAGCACAGCGCATCCCTCCTTGTCCAGGACTAGGGCATTTAGGAGGGATCTTCCTATCTCTCTAAAGCCAAAAGGGTTCTTTGGTGTAACACTTGCGGTGTGTGTGTGTGGGGGGGGTAAATAACCAAATCACCGGTGGGCTTATAGCTGGAAGCCAGTTATTTAGGCTCTCTGAGCCTCCGTCCTAACGGATCAGCTCTAGCTGTTTGAGGGATACGTTGAAGAGTGAAAAAAAAGAAAAACATGGTTATCTCAAGTGACTCGCATATCCCGATTTTGTTACACAAATAAAAGTCTGTGTCTCGGGCCCTGTTGCGATCCTGCCCACGCGGCCCAGTCTTTGATATTTAAACCAGGCCGGGAGAAACTTGAGGTTGAGGCACACTACAGCTTAGGTATCCTATCCTCCTTTCCTTAGGCAGTCGAGGGAAGAGGTTGCATGGTTGGGGGTGGGGGGTAGCCAGAGAAGGACACGGGACTGAAGGGGGGCAAGCGGTAGTGGCAGCCGAGCCTGACGACGTCTGGGGAGCTGCACCCACTCTTCGGCCTCGTTCTGCAAAAACTTAAAAAACAGCCTCAAGCCGCTGCGCGCTGCCGAACGTCGGCACGATTCTCTAAGTTCGGAAACCACGAAGCAGTGTGGTGGGTTCGCACGACCAGAGCGTGTTATGCTCTGAAAAACAAAGAGCCGGGGGCAACTTGCTCGGCTTCTGCCCCCAAGTGCACCGCAAACAGCGCGTTTCTCCCTATGCGGAAATTCACTCTACTCCTAGCAGGGGCGGGCGGTGGAAGCCATCACTTCGCCAGAGCTGCTCCGAGCTCCCACTTTGCTGGAAGGACCTCGCTGCTCCAGCGCATTGTTAACCTTAGCCGCAGAAGACCGCTCAGCTAAACAGGGCACTGTGAGCCTGTGGGGAGAATTTTTAGAAGCTGCGAGACAGGAAAGGCTCATATATTCCACAAATTCGTGGAGAAGACCGACCGTTGGGGCTGAAGTTTCATTTGGAAAGCGCATGGCGCAGTCCGGCTCTGGTGCTTGCTCTCCAGGCTTCGGCAGCCAAACCGGTGTGACACTGCGGGAGGCGTGGGAACTCAGGATCTCCATCAAGTGTCTCTGATGTGGGTTCCTGGTTTTTGACAGCGAACTCCACTGGGTTTGGGGAGCATCGATATTTGGAAGAGCCCTATCTTGGAAGATCAGAGGAAACGAAGCAACTTTCCGTGCGCGGTTGGGAACTGCCGCATTTAGTTTACTAAGGTCATGTGTCCCTATCCCTCACAGCTACCCTACGGCTCCAAACGGAATAGGAACAGATACTAGAAAACCGGGGGAAAGGAAGCAGGTAAGCCTCAAGTTGTTGAGGATACTCCTTTTAACAGTGAAGACCGTGGAGCTAAGCGCAACGGAGAGAAATTATTAGACTTCATCGCACAGGAATGGTGGAGGAGGCTGTGACTGGAAACTAAAAGATGTCTCAGGTCTCTTTGCGCACCACACCGCGCCGCACGTTCCCGCCCGCAGTTAATCATCCTGGCAATATTTGCTTGATCAGCCTGCACGTCTGCACGTCTCCGGTTCTTCTTGACATTTCTCTTCCCTGATTACCTCCTTTCTTCTGCTCGTGGTCACCCTGAGGTTTGGGCTGCCCTGGATTTCTCCGCTTTTGCGAAGACTCCTACAAACTTGCCGGTGCACGTCTGGGTGGGCTCTCCGTAGGCGGGTCTCGGGGCTGGCCGGAGACCCTCTCCAGCCGAGTAGCCCCGCAAAATTTTTGGCGTTCAGTTCCAGAGCCCCTGCTTTATTTCAGTTCAGTCTGGGGAGGGGGGCACGGACCCAAGGATAATAATCAATGCTGCTTACTAGAGATACACACTGGGCGCCGAAAAGAACCACGTAGAAAAGCAAGCATTTTTAACAAGTGGCCAGACTTTCGGGGATGCCTTTGAAAGTGACTTGTAAAGCACAACCGTTGGCGTTTCTCTAAAAAAATTCAAAATTACGCGGACAGACGTTTTCAGAATGTGCTGTTTGGAGCGGCATTTTATTTGTTGGCTTTTGCCTCTGGAGATCAGCCCGAGCTGTTGCTACCTGCTCACCCCTTGGTGCAAATTGCCTCTGCATCTTAAGGCCCCTTTTACAAAGGAGGGTCTTCCAGGTGTCAGTATACTGTGCTACCATTATTCCAGTTGCAAGCACTACCGACAGCACAGACTTTAGAGGGAGTTGCAATTTTACCAGGCGCTGCCACATAATTTAAAGACACGAACTCTCTCCTTCCTTTACACACACACACACACACACAGAGAGAGAGAGAGAGAGAGAGAGAGAGAGAGAGAGAGAGAGAGAGAGAGAGAGAGAGAGAAGCTTTTGGGTGCTGACTGCCAGTGGAGACTAAGGATTCCTGCTGGGTGCTGGTGAAACTGATTTACCCGGTGGCCTTGGGAAAGGGCTTCCCATCTGCTCTGAACGTCCCCTTACAATGTCAGAAAATCTGCCTACAAATATTGGCACCGAGCTGCCGTTGACAGGAGGTGCTGCTTTAAATAGGAGAGAGACTGCAGGGTGAAAAGAAAGTCACAACCTTCCTGAAGACCAGACTACCTGCCTCTAGTTCTCCCAGCCCAAAGACAGACAAAGGGGGCGGGTAGAAAAGCCTCTCTTCTGAGGGGAGGGAAGAATGTACTGTGGGTTTCTGCGACCTCCATTCACTTTTAGTAACTGTGTATACGCAGATGGGTCCCTGAGGACCAGTTGTTAAGCAGGGTGGGCATCGGACCCCTTACCTCCTAAGCCCCGCCTGTCTCCCAAGCTCTTGTTCAGATAAAGGCAAAGGAGAAATCTGACGGACATTTAGCACAGCTCTTGTGGGCAGTACATTTTTCTGTTTTTGTCCAAAGCTGAGGTGGGGGTGGGGGTCTGATTAGGGAAGGTCTGGATTCAGCCCTGGACCTTAAGACAGGATTCATCCTAGGGAATGGAGGTGTGGCTGTCACTTGGCCATGAATGTCCCAACCTTCAGTTATGTCCCTTCTGCCCCACCAAGGGCATTCCTCGTCCCTGGAGACGACTGAGGTGACAACTGTGCCAGAGAGACAGCTGAAGCCCTTTCCCGCCTCCCCCCACCCCCCAGTGCTGCGGAGCGAATGTACACAACACTCACACGGTATTTGTTTCCTGACTTTCTGGACTTGCCTTGGAGCTTGCTCAGCTGTCTCTGACTGACCCTCTCAACACAGCCCATGGCAGTTTCTCCCAGGAAGCATCCTGTCTGCTAAGACCCAAGCTCGCCTCCTCCTGTAGAGCAGGACTAAATTGGAGACAGGATCTCAGGCAGTTTTGGGTGATGAGCGAGTTGTCTCTACTTTCCCACAGGTTTTCAAATCACCTGGTCTCTGACATGTCATTGTGAAGAAACCGAGGTGCAAAGGAAGGGTTTGACCTAAGGACGCGGAGAGCCGGGAGCAGGGTCCACAGAAGCTTCTGGATGTCTCGAGTGTGGAGTCCCTTTGCTCAGTTTGGAGGGGGTACAATAGCTGACAGTGAACTACTGTTCACTGAGTACCAACCGTGAGGCAGAGCACATGCCATCCAGACACATTGCATAAGTCAGCCTCCCAGAAACCCCCAACAAAATGTGAAAGATTTGAAAGGCAGGCAGGCATAAGTCAAAATTCCTCAGATAACATAAAAGAACATAAACAGAAAGCAAAAGCCTCCAACTCTACTCTGTCCCCCCAAATAACATTTATGGCTTTCATTTCAGTGGCTGGCTGCATAGCTGACAGATGTTATCATCATTGAATGAGCGAGGAAAGGAGGGCTCTCAAGCGAACACAACATGGCTACCTGTCTCCAGGCTCGGCCCTTCCCATTGCTCTACACGAGCTATGAAACAGTGATGCTGTGAACAGCAAAAAGGTCTGTGAGGTGAGAGTGAACACCAACTCTCCTTTTTCCTGTTCCTTCCTTCTGCCCTATTCAGCAGCCAAAACTTGCAACATGTTTCAGAAGCTGAGACCATATTAATAATTACTCATAGTAATTGTATTCTTCCTAGGTCTTGGTGTAATTACAAACTGTCCTCCTCTAAGCCTAAGACCCAAGGACTGCTTCCAGCCTGTGGTAGGCCAGCACCGGGGCATGCCTAGTCAGCCTATTCAGCTGCAGATTTCCCTGACTGTCCCTGAGAGTTGTTAGGAGACTCCAATGAGAGGCAGGCAAGAAGCTGTGCTGCTTTTCAAAGATGTCTTTAGGAACCTGCTTACCTGCACGCAGTTAGAGCAATGGAGAAATAGGGCTTTATTTTTCTTTTTCTTTCTTTCTATCTTTTTTTTTTTTTTTTTTTTTTTTTTGAATGTTGAAGGTTGCTTTACTCCTGGAACTAGCTATGTAGACCCGCCCCAGCCCAGTCTCAAATTCACAGAGATCTGTCTTCCTCTGCTTGCCTCCTGAGGCTGGGATTAAAGGTCACCACACCCAGTGAATCTGGGGACTTTGCAAAAGGCTGTGCTTTTGGTGCTTGATGGTGACAAAGGGAAAGGAGCTGCTCGTTCATCTGTGGGGAGGGGAGCACTGGGTCTCTGACATGGCAAGACTTCGGCACGTGTGAAGTAGACGTATTTCTGCTGACGACAAGTTGGTAGGGACTTAGAGATGCAGGCATACTGTACAGAGTGACTGGCTAATGGCAGCAAAGGTAAAGCCCGACAGATGTCTAAGTCCATCCCTTTGGAAGCATCCATTACCAAAGGCTATTTATTCATAAACGGGTGGGGAAACACACCCGTAAGAGGGTAGCAGCTTTCCAGAAACAATGATTTGCTACATTTGTATGTGTGTGGGGGGGGCAAAGATGGATCTATGTCAGTCCCCACATGACACTCGTTTTGTTTTGATTTAAAATAAAACAAAAACAAACCTTTGCTTTGCGACTTTCTTTAATGTGGGGGTCTGATGAGAAGATGTGATAACAATGACAGGCCACTCACGGGTGGGTCTCTGACACTTAGCAGAGGAGGCGCCATGGGAAGGGGCTGTTGGTCCTTCCTGCTAAATCCTGCATCATGCACACTTCTGAGACTGTGGGGGAGAATCTGAGGACCTTTGGGAGAACGGAGAAGAGATGAAGGAACCTAGGGAGTTGACTGATTCAAGAAGAAACTATGGAAGTCAGGGTGGGAAAACATCAACTTTCTTGAAGGCCCGGGCAGGCTTCAGAGCCTGCATTCAATACGTGACAGGACAAAGGATACTGCGCCCCCTGGTGTTAGCCTCAAATCAGCTTCCAGAGAGCTGTGTGGAGACCCGCAGACCTGAATGGCCTAAACCAACCACAGAAAGGTTTCTGCTGTTTGCTAAGCTAGTTGGAGTAGAAGTGGTCTTTCTTTCTTAATTCTGGAGTGTAAGTAGAGATCTGCTGTAGAGAGAGCAGGGTGTGTGTGTGTGTGTGTGTGTGTGTGCTAGCTTGTTTTATTTTGTTTTCTTTGCATACAATTTAAGCTAACAGGACAAACCCTGCTTAAAAGCAATCCCTTTAGGTGGGTAGTACACTGGTCTGAAAGCAACAGCCACTGCACAGTGGGTAGTGTTCTGGTGCGGGGTGAGGGAGGCATCTGAAATTTCAGAACCCCTTGTTCCTCTTCTCAAAAGCAAATGGTTTCGAGTAAGCTGTTCTAAGGCTCCTTTAGGTTCCGGTACCGAAAACACAGCCCACAGAACCCTCTTTTCTCAGAGCTTTGCAAACGTGATTTGTTAACGTTTGTGCAGGTGCAGGCATGTTTCAGCATCCAAAGGTTCCTGATTCTGAGCAAAGCATTTTAAAAGCGCAAACCGCATCTCTTCTCATCCCAGAGGCCCCTCACCCTCCAGACTCGCGGAAAGCTCAGCTAGAAAGCTGCCGAATGAGCACCCCCCGCCCCAGTCGCTGCTATTTCTTTTAAAAATAAATGTTGTACTGGAAATTCTGCTCGGTGTCGAGTGTGGTAGGTGTGAATGCATGCTTTAATTGTTCCAGGCACTAGACCAAAACGTCCCCAGAATTAGCAGAGTTTTCAGCTATAATCTGGCTAACATTTTTCTGCAAATAGGTAAGAAGACCAAACTGAATTTCCATTGAAATTTACAGCCATTCCTCATCTAGTCAGGTGATCAGCCCTGAGGAAGAATTATGGCGCCACTGAGAGTTTTCCACTCCTCAAACCTGTATGTCCTGTCTCCAGCGTGAGCAGTCGGTTATGCCTCACGGCAGCTCCTTCCTGCAGTACTGCTTCAACTGTGATCTCCATGTAATGGGCACCATTTATTAATATCACTGTTTATTAGGCATCTCATGATTGCCCACGCGAAGATTACTTGAGCAGCAACCTTAGTTCTGTAGCTAAATATGCAGCTGTTGTCCCCTATGAGAGAGTGTCACGGGTCCATATACTGTCTGGAAGAACTGATCTCTCTCAGTGAGAAGTGAGCCAGGAGGAAGAACAGCCCCACACCCGAAGAAGATGCCCTGTGGCAACCCTGCCTTAGGAAGGGGAAGACGCTGGGTGAGGAGGGTTTACCAGATGGCTAGTTCAGTGAGTTAAGAGTACTGTGTCCTCGCTTAGAAAAAACAACCATGTTATAGGTTAAACTGCAGGCTTCCAAAATTCATGTTATAGCTCAGATCCCCAGGACCTCAGAATGGAGCTGGTTTTGGAGACAGATTCATTTATTGATTGGTTTATCTGCTTATTTATTTTGTGTACACACTTATGGAGGTCAGAGGATAGCTTCCAGGGGTTGGTTTTCCACATTTTGGATTCTGGGGAATAGATTCAGATCATCAATCTTGGCAGCAAGCATCTTTACCTGCTGAGCCATCTCATCAGCCCCAGGAAAGAGGTTCTTTAGAGACATAATTATGTTTCAGTAAAATCAGCCTTAATCTAAGGTGACTGATGGGGTCCTGATAAAAATATGTTGACACAGACATGGACAGAGAAAGACCACAGGAAGATACACGGACAAGGGGACCAGGCACGAGCCAAGAAATATCCTCGGAAGAAATCAACCCTGCTAATATGTTGGTCGCAAATTTGAGACTCAAACTGTGAGGTGATAGATTTTCTTTGTTTAAGCCCCTGGGTTTTCTAGCGTTTGATTATGGCAGTTCCAGCAAACTAACGCAAGCTACTATTTGGCACCAGCCAATCAAGTATAGCCATTTGGAGATGCAGATCCTGTGTCAACTCTTTCCAGTGTGAGCTCTTTTATTTTTAAATTTTGGCAGGAGGGCTGACTTTTCCAGGTGTGTAACATGAACAGTCATACAAGATCTGTTACTTAGAAATGGCCCATGCTTGTCTTAATGGTCTGCTGTCTCCATCTTCAAAATTTTAATTTCTAGCAGAGATCTGGCTTTTTCATCTTTGACTAGGCCTGCAGACATCATGGAGTTAGTGTTGTGGATAAATAATATGACTTTTAAATAATGTGTATGTTAAAATTATGGGTGTCCCCACCCTACTCCCCTGAAAAAGCCATGCCGGGCACTAGGGGGACCCTGTGATATTGCATTGAATCTTTTTGTTGCTAACTGGATTAAGATTTCCAATCCTTGGTGATCACTGGGGAAGGATTTATAGAACCTAGAAGTTTACCAGGAGTGGAAGGAAAGTCACAAACATCTCCAGGTATGGCTCTCAGAAATGAACCAATAGGGCCCTGGCCAGTGTTTTTTTTTTTTTTTCTTAGAGTTAAGCCCCAAGAACTTCATACCACCAGTGTCTTTTTTTAAAAAAAAACTAAAATATTTTTTTGTCTCTGTGTGCAGGGTGTGCATATGTATGGTTTGTGTGCACACATATCTGTGTACAGGCCAGAGGCCAGGTGTCTCCCTCAATTTCTCTTCATCTTATCTTTTGAGACAGTGTCTGGCACTAAACAGCTCATCAATGGTCTACATTGGCTGCCCAAAGAACTCTGGAGATCTTCCTGTCTCTACCCTTGTCCCCAGCCCTGAGATTATAGACACATGAGCAAGAAGACCCTGATATGGGGATTTAAAATCAGGTTCTCAAGCTTGGGTTATGGTAAGTACTGTACCAATTGAGCTAATTCCCCAGACTCTCGGTGGAGATTTTGGGTGTTAGAAGTGGAACATCGTGGTTTAAAAGGGCTATGCGTTAAGTGTAACAGTCATGTAAGGTTGAAGATAGCCTTAATTGTCAACTTGACATAACCCATAATCACACGGTGAGAGTCTCAATAACTGTCTACACTAGGATGGACTGAATACATGTCTGTAGGGGATTGTCTTAATTAAGCTTACGGGTGCCCTGGACCCAGCCCAGGGTGGGCCACCCATTGCCTCAGCGGAGGTTCTGAACTGCGCTGAGTGGAGAAACCCAGCCAAGCAGAGGCGAGCTAGTGAACAAATCCACACTCTTTTCCTCCACTCTCGACTGGATGTCGGGGGACCAGCTATCTCAGGTTCCTGCTTGGCTTCCACAGTGAGCGACGGTGACCTTGAACTGCAGGCTGAGGAAAGCCCTTCCTTCATGTTACTTTTTGTCAGGGTGTTTTTATCACAGCGTCAGAAATGAAACTAAGACAAAAACTCTTCTCCCTCTGTGCTGACCTGTTCCAAGAATTCTCACGCAGTTCCCTGCTGGGATGCATTTGGAGGTCCGAGCTGGAAGATAAAGTAAAACGAAGAAAACTGAGGCTGCCGGTGCCCAGGGCTACACAGCCTGAGCCACGTGCTATAGGCAAGCAGTGAGGTATCTTTCCATTTCCTAGAGCATGGCCGAGTAGGGGGTCATCAGTGAACCGAGTCATGGGGCTGTTGAAGAGGCCCTGCTTTTCTGGCTATGCATTGATTTATAAAGCACACTGACAATAATACACTGGAATGTTTGGTCTGGAGATCTGCTTTGCTAGTTCTATTTGTGCCCAGCACTAACTGCAGAGTGTAAGTTTTAAAGGGAGTATTTCTCGTGCACGTTTTATGCATATTCCCTCCAGGGAGTAAGGGAAAGTCTGTTTGAGACCCACTGCATTTCTTGGAAGAAGCTTGCTATAAATTAATACAGAGCCCTCTTTTTCATTGCAGGTCCCCAGAACACATGGGACGAGGCTTCCATGTCACACCAGGGACAGAGTGAGGCTTTCATTGGCCTGTGTCAAAGAAGCTGCTTCCACGCCTCTCCCCTGTAAAATTCCCCAAAGTCTCTAACTCTGATTTATTTTCATTCTTTCCTACAGCTTGCATGCACAGCACCCTTGGAAAAAGATGCGATGAGCTAAAAGCCGTGAGGATGTTGCAGGCAAGGCCTGGACTTGGTGCAGCGAAGGAAATCCCATCATACCTGCTCCCGAGTCTAGGAATGCCAAGTTGGCCAGCTCCCACTTCGCCCCAAGAGTCAGCCTCTCCTCCCTGTTACCAAGAGACAGAAGAATTTAAGAAAAAGGATGGATCCCATATTTAAGAGGCTTGAAATCGTATATATGACATTTCTGAGTTAAGTGATAAAATACAGCCCCCTTCATCGCAGGAAAAATAAAAAAATGTAGTTAAAACTTATCATTTAAAAACCATTGCACTAAGAGGAATGGAAAATTCTGTTGACATAAGATGTGTCCAAAACTCTTCCTATCATCCATGGGGCTGGGATATAGCTCAGTCATGGAGTGTTTGCATAGCAATGTGAATGGTCCAAGGTTCAATCCCCAGAACTGGGAAAGAAAAGGGGAGGGGAGGAGGTTTATTCACAACTGCATTTCCAATATAGGCAGAAAGTGGAAAGAATCCAAACGCCTACCAATGAATGGATGAGTGTTAGATGTTATACCTATACAATGGGATACTAGCCAGCAGTAGAAGGGTATGAAATAATAAAGACGACGGCACGGATGACTTTTTAAATTTCTTCCTAAGTAACAGAAGACAATCACAACGAAAGCACCCACTCCATATTTCTGGAGTATATAGGTATACCTACGTAGAGAAAGCAGAACAGTGGTTGGCTGGGACTTGGAGAGAGGGACTGGACTTTAGGAGACAGCAGGGTGGTGCAGATGAAAATGTTCTTGAATTAATTGAACTGTTGGTTGGACCACTTGATAACTGCATTTAAAAATCACTGAATTTTATTTGTAAATGGGGGAATTGCATGATACATTGATTATATCTCAATAAAGTCTATAATAGTTTTTAAACAATACTTTAAGACCTGGACTGTCTTTCTTCCTTTGAATCTAACTGCCTTCTGATAAATGTATCCAAAATTAAAAGCAGAAATGAGAATGTATAAAAATCACTGGGTTTCCTGGAGAGATTCTGACTTGAGCATTATTGAATACCCACAATGCTCATATCTACTTTTGAATGTAATAAAAAGATAAGATTTTCATTGATATAAAGTCATTAAAATATATTTAAATGGGGGCTGGAGAGAAAATGGCTTATTGTAGTTAAGATCATATATTGTAATTGGCCATCTTAGGGTTTCTATTGCTGTGATGAAATACCATGACCGAAAGCAAGTTGGGGAGGAAATGACTTGTTTGGCTTCTCTTCCACATCACAGTCCATCACTGAAGGAAATCAGAACAGATCTCAAGCAGGGCAGGAACCTGGAGGTAGGCGAGCTGATGCAGAAGTCATGGAGGAATGCTACCTACTGGTCTGCTCCTCATGACTTGTTCAACCTCCTTTCTTTTTTTTTTTTTTTTTTTTTTTTTTTTTTTGGTTTTTCGAGACAGGGTTTCTCTGTGGCTTTGGTGCCTGTCCTGGAACTAGCTCTTGTAGACCAGGCTGGTCAACCTGCTTTCTTATAGAACCTGGGCCCACCAGCCCAGGGATGGACCCACACACAATGGGCTGGACCCTCCCCAACCAATCACTAATTAAGAAAATCCCTATAGCCCGGTCTTATGGAGGCATTTTCTCAATTGAAGTTTCCTCCTTCAGATAAGTCACTAGTTTGTGTCAAGTTGAAATCAAACTAACCAGTGCAACCGACCTCTTGTCAGCTTGACACACAAACACATCACTGTTGAGACATAACTGTTCCTTTCTTGTTCTTCCCCAAGAGCACACATTAATCTCAACATTATAATATGAACAGTCCAAATCCCAAGTCCCACAGTCTTTACAAATTCAATCTCTTTCATATAGCCAGTCTCTTTAAAAATCCAGTCTTTTAAAATTCAGTCTCTCAACTGTGGGCTCCAGTAAAAATCCAAAGTAAATAGGCGCAGTCAAAATCTGAGCAAAGCAAAACTAAACTCCCACAGTCTAAATAACGTAGTGGCCAGCGTCTGGGATTCACTCACAGTCTTCTGGGCTCCTCCAAGGGGCTTGGGTCACTTCTCTGGCTCTGCCTTCTGCGGCGCACACAGCTTGTTGTCCAGGCTCCCGCTGGCTTTACCGCTGCTGCTCCTGGTGGTTATCAGACGGTACTGACAGTCTGTGCTGCAACGGGGCTGCTTTCATCAACATTCTCTCTTGGGCTCTCTCCGTGGTGCCAAACCAATTTTCCTCCAAGACCCCTTCAGTTCTGGGATTCAACTGCTACCAAGGCTGCACCTTCACCAGTGGACTCTCCTGGTCTCTCACAGTTCCAAGCTGCAGCTGCCCTCCATGGCCTCTTCATGCCTTCAAAACCAGTATCACCTGGGTGACGCTTACATTACCAAGTTCGGCTGCTAGCAAGAGGTACAACCATGGCCGCTTCTGGAGCAACTTCTGTGTGCAGACCCTGAGTAAACACTTCCCAGAAGATTTCACCTCGGTGATGCTGGTCTCTTCTTAATCACCACTACTTTCTTAGCTCCAGTTGATCAGTGTCTATTGTCCCAGTTAAACAAAGGTTTCACTTCCTTGGTTCTGGTATTTTGTTAATCACAGACAATTAATTCTTCAGCCCCAGCTAATCAAAACCACAAATTCTTAACTCAAAGGTGCCCGGTAGAGTCTTTGCTTTCCCCTCAAACGTCACAATCCAGGCCTCCACTATCTGTATTGCTCTGAGGATTCTTCTTTTCCAGTCTCCTAGAGCACAGCCCACCGAGCTCTCAATACTCGCTGGCTTTTCTAGCCCAAAGTTCCAAAGTCTGTCCACAATCTTCCCCAAAAACAACGTGGTCAGGTCTGTCACAGCAATACCTCACTATTCTGGTACCAACTTGTCTTAGGGTTTCTGCTGCTGTGATGAAACACCATGATCAAAAGCAAGTTGGGGAAAAGAGGGTTTATTGGGCTTGCGCTTCCACATTGTGGTGCATCATTGAAGAAAGCCAGGACAGGAACTCAAGCAGGGCAGGTACCTGGAGGCAGGAACTGATGCAGAGACCATGGAGGAGTGCTGCTCCCTGGCTTGCTCCTCATGGCTTACTCAACCTGCTTTCTTATAGAACCCAGGACAATCGGACCAGGCGTGACCACACCCACAATGGGCTAGGCTCTCCCTCATCAGTTACAAAATTACAAAATGCCCTACGACCTTATCTTATGGAGTCATTTCCTCAATTAAGGTTCCCTCCTTTCAGACAACTCTAGCTTGCGTCAAGTTGTCATAAACTAGCCAGGACAGGTCCCGAGTTTAGTTCTTAGCACCCATGTTGGATGGCTCATAACCACCTGTAACTCCAGCTCTGGAGGATCCATGCCCGCTCCCGTCCTTCACGGGCACCCTCACTTATATATGTGCACATACTTGGACATACACATATGCACATAATTAAATAAAAAATATTTAAATATATGTAAGACATGCATATGTTTAAATGATTCTGAAAGTGATTTACTTGGGTTTTCCTGTCCCCTTCTTTAGGCACTAACACCCCAACCTTACCCAAAAGAATGAAAACCCCATTTTCAGTTCACATGCTATGGCTATTGTTGACCACCTGCCCACCCGCAGGCTCGATGACTCAGGCTTCATCACTTGGTATATCCTGTCGAAAGTGAAGCTGATTGATGCCACGTCACATTGACCCATATGAATCAGTTGGGAAACAGAGCTATTTGTTACACTAAATTGCCATAGCAACTCAAAGCATATAAAACTAAATAAACGTAAACGTCTTAAAAGGTGCAATTCTCACGCCGTCTTCCTTCCTTATCATTTCGCTACATCTTATCGCCACCTGAAATCTTGAGGTTACCAGCACCTATTGGCTCTACAGGTGGAAACAGTGCACAGTGGCATGCTGCTGGTATCTGAATCCCACGGTCAGCGGCTTCCCCTCAGTAGCCTGGAGTTCATCATGGGAGCAGTACAGACAGAATAGACAGTGCTGGTGAGAAGCGCTCCCCTTTTCTGATGAGGACATTATGAAATATTTGCCAGCTCTACGGGGTGGCCGCCTAAAGATAATTCTACATCCCACTTCCCAGAACATGTGATCACAGCCTCATTTGAAAAACAGCCTTTGTATCTGTAATTCCATTAAACATTTTGATGGGATAGCCTGTATTATAAGACAGGGAGAAAGAAGGGTGACACACCCATGTAGAGGAAGTAAGGGAGGAGTGTGATCACAGAGACCGAAGTAAGAATGAAGTTGTTTCCAGAACCACCATAAGCTGGTAAAGACAGAAGCCGAATCTTCCCTCTCGTATCCAGAGGCAGCACAGATCCACAAACTCTGTGACTCCAGACCCCCGCCATCCAGAAACATGAAAAATAAATTTCTGTTGTTCTAAGTTGCTCAGATTTGAGCAGATACACGAGATGCCACTGCAGTCTTGTCCTGCATCTTGGGGACGAGCACAGGGCCCAGCCCAGCCCAATGGGAAGTCAGCTTCCCCTGGGGAGCAAGCACTCCCTCTGTGGGGTTTGCTAGGAACTTTCACCTGGCACCACAGTGCGCAAGACAAACCGGAGCAGAAATGGGAAGTCGAGGCTCAGCGGGAAGCCTCCGCCAGTGTTGGTAAGAACATGTATTAAACGACTGAGCTAACTTCTTTTTAAATCAGTTTCCTAAACAACAATGAATTACTTTTGGAGCTAATATTTAAGATGTTTATTTACACAGAATATTGGAAATGTTTAAATTGCTATCTTTTTATTGATGTGACAAGCAGTATTAATTTTTATTATAGAGTCCATGATTTTTGGACAGTCCTAAATTTGTGTAATTTAATTATTTTTGTGTAAGGAGAAGTTACTTAAAATTCATTTAAATACCCAGAAGTCTTTATGAGCTAACCTTTAAATACCTTTACAAATCATACAAAACTATTTGGGTACTAAAGTGCGACTTAGAGGCAGAGTGTGTGCATCATATTTAAGAGAAAATGGCCCCCAAAGAGAGTGGCACTCTTAGGAGGTGTGGCTTTGTTGGAGTAGGCGTGGCCTTGGAGGAAGTGTGTCACTGTGGGGGCGGGCTTTGAGGTCTGCTATGCCCAGGTTATGCCCAGTGTGACAAACAATTCAGTTCCTTTTGCCTGTGGGTCGAGATGTAGGACTCTCAGCTCCTTTTCCAGCACCATGTCTGCCTGCATTCTACCATGTCCTGCCATGATGCTAATAGATTAAACCTCTGAAACTGTAAGCCACCCCAATTAAATGTTTTACTTTATAAGAGTTGTGTCTCTTCACAGCAATAGAACCCTAACTAAGATAGTGTGCAAGAAGTCCTGGGTTTGATGCTTGTAACATATACACATGCACACACACATACACACACACACACACACACACACATATACCTACATGCAAACATGCACATATACACAAATAATAAATAAAAGAAACAGTGGGAAATGGGTTTTCAGAGGAAGATATTATAACATTTAGACATTTTTTTCTTACTGGCTAAAATATTATTTACCAGAAATAAAATAGAATAGTCTTAAGAACAAGCAGACAAATCACGTTCTGCAAATAAAGGATTTTTCTAAGGCCTTAAAACATACATTGATACAACAGTATTAATTCAAATCTACCTTTTAGTCACCATGATGTTCCAGATCAGGACTGTTTATTATGAAGCTAAAGGAAATTGGTAGAAAATAAAAACTTAGCTTTAGAACTTCCTATCCCACCCTACTCCCTGTGTTTATAGAGTTTCCCCTTAGCAGTGACTGGCCTGGTTCTTGCTGGACCAGGCTGACCTTGAACTTGCAGAGATCCACCTGCCTCTGCCTCCCAAGTGCTGGGATTATAGGAAATGTGCCACTGAGGCCCATGATTCCTCGTTATATAGCCCCGTTGTAGCCTAGAAAACTGCAAATACATCAGGTCTATCGACAACAAGGTAGACGGACTCAAACAAGGCTTACAGAAAAGATAAGAATCCAATTTTCTTTTCCACTAACAGAAAAACCCTTTTAAGTATTATTCATTCTCAATAACTCTGGTTAAGGGCAACGCTGCAAGTTTGCCCCCACCCCCACCCTCCCACTAAAGCTAAAAAAGAAACTCACCACCAAAGTTGAAATATAAAGAACAGGAAAAATCAGTGATTTGTTCCTTAATGGTAACTTTACAGCAAAGATATAAGTGTTTCTTTACACTAAATTGTTTTCTTCATGTGGAAACGGCTGATAGAAATCTAGGGATGGATATAATTAAGTGCTGCGTGGTTCCTACTCCAAAATGCCCCTTTTCTTTTCTTTGAAGTCAAGCAATTCAACATTTGCCCAGGAACTGGAGTTGAGGACCAGAGTTGGGCCCTAGAGACATTTCAAAGCTGCCTAGACAAAGGCTCAGAGTGACCGCACTAAGGAACCATGCTGCCTTGGACCCAAATCGGAATTGATGACCTAATATATCTTTCCCAGCACTGACGGCCACAGTTTTATGAGCATCAAGAGCTGGGTGTCTGCCATTGTCAACAAACAGAGCTTCTCCATGCACAGACACAGAGCACCCCAAAGGCATGCTGCAGTCTCTCTGGGCCTAGCATGTGGTCTCTAGCTTTTGCCGCATGGGGGATAAATCTCTGTTTTGAAGGATGGTCCTTCAAGGGTGGGAGTTGCTCTCCCATCTTATCTTGGCTGCAGAACTCTGAGCCACAGCAGTGAGCTCTCCCTGAGACACCTACAGTGAAGATAATGAAGCTTTGGTTAACGGCTCTTCCTTCCCAGGGCCCCTCCCAAAACCTGGGACCTGACTGTGTGTTTGGGATTTTGAATCCTCTTTATGGAGTTCTCTTAATTGTATGACAATTGAGCCCCCTCTATGGTGACTTCTTAAAGAAAATACATGAAAATTTATCTTGATGAAAGCATAAAAATTAAACACAAGGTTGGAGAAATGGTTTAGTGGTTAAGAGTGTTTGCCGCTCTTCCAGAACTTGAGTGCATTTCCTAGTACCCATGTGAGGAGCTTCACAGTTGCCTGTACCTCCAGCTCCGGGGACTTTAACTTCCTCTTCTGGCCTCACTGACACACTCCCACAGATCTGCTATGTGCACACAGGAACATGCACATACACCTAAACATGATTAAACATAAACATCTCTGTCTTTTATGCTCATGCCTTTACCTCTGGCACGTCCCCATCAGCCTAAGTCTCCTTAACTACAGCATCAAGTCACAAAGTAGCCAAAGTCCAAGTTTATCCACATCAGCTCCTCGCAGAGAGGATTTCCTTCTGGAGTAATGCTTCCTACAATGGCTCATAAACTCTGAACACCGAAAGAACGTTCATGCATGTTCTTCCTTTTAGCTCTGTGGTCTCAGTGTTCCAGTGTCAGCTCGGCTTGCTTGCCAGTAAAGTCAATAGGTTTGGACTAGGCTTCCAAACTTTGCAGTGAGGGCTCTCAGAGGACCAAGCTGTAGGAATGTTGGCGGTTATTCTGATTACAGAAGCGATGCTGGATACCTATGCATGCATATATACATGTGCACACACAAAAGTAACGCAAAACAAAAAATATGCAGCATAGAAAGTGAAAATTTATAATCCTCCATAGCTAAGAAAAGCAGTTGGATTTTTTTTTTCAAAACACACATTAACATTTTACAATACGAAGAATTCTACTCTCTACGCAACAGTGTGTCTTGGGCGTTTTCTCATGTTGGTCTGTAGAAAAGATCTTTTAAATGTTTTAATGGTTCCATCATACTGCACCATATGGCCAACCCGTATTTTCCTTAACCATTTTCCTCTGAGTGCCCATGGGCTCTTTCCAGGCTCCCTGAAACCCTTTTTCTTGCAGGCATCGCATTCCCCTTGAACGCTTTCGAACAGATGTCACCAGGTTTCTCCACGCTGAGTTCCCAGCAGGTGAGCTATTCTCAGGTCAGGAGTTGGAGCATTCCATTTCAATAGCCGTCATCAGATTGCCCACCAATAATTTTATATCTATTTACACTCCTTGTGAAGGTGAAATGCTTTTCTCTTCTACTCCCTACGTGACACAGAAGTCCAGTAAGCTGAGGAGTCTGGAGTGGGTCCGGAGTAAAGGGGTTCAGTGGAGGTTTTTGTCATTGTTGTTGTTTGGGGTGTTTGTCTGTTTGTTTTGGCCTCTGTCAAGAGCTAACGAAGTGTCCTCTTTCCTCCATGAACTCTGCTCTGGGGGAGCTAGCAAGGGGACAGATAGCTTGTCAATTTAATAGGTTAAAAAAAAAGAAGTTACCACTTCTTACTTGCTTCTGGGTGCAGCTGCTAGACAACTTATCAGAGAGTAAACAGGAAAGTGTACCACACATGGAATGCTTAGAAACGGAATTGGTACAGTGCAAACCGATCTGAGTTTTGGCCTGTAGTTTTGACCGAAGCAACACATTTCAGTTTAACAGCATCAGCAGGTTTACATCTGAAAAATTCTTCAATTTCAGCCTTATGTCTGTTTAATTCAAGAAGTCTGAAAAAAAAAACCATCTATTATTTTCAGGCACATGAAAAGAGATGCTGAGACGGTCCTTTAGTGAATGACAGGGTTTGCCGACTTGTGATCTAAGGCTGTTTAATGGTTGCTGTGTTTACACCTCGGGCAGCAGGGACTGTGCAGACACCAGGAGAGGATGGAGAGGCCATCCGGTTAGGAAAACTGAGGTGCTTCTCTCCAGAGCCTTGGCTGTGTGCTGGAGAGAGAAAGGCTGACAGAGGAGTAGACAGCAGGGGCAAAGGGTCCCTGTCTTACAGCCCTAATTCCACCAGGGCAGTCTCACAGTGACCTGCCTGTTGGGGGAGGAGGTTTATCTACAGTTTAGTCTGGAGCAGGCTGGCTTCTTGTGTTCCACAACTGTGAAGTAGACATGTAACAATGAGAATTTCACAATAGTGTGGGCTACTACATAACACTAAAGGCAAATTGCTTTGCCTAACCTTGTGCATGCTGAAGGCTCAGCAAATGTTTGGTATTTTTATTAGAAAAGATTTTGCTTTGAAAAGCTCCTTTAAAACAAAAACAAAACTAAGTTTTAAAACCACCAATTTGTTTCTTGTCATCCCTAAAATGAGGCAATTATATTTATTTCCTACTTCCCAGTGCAAGGGTTCTTCTCATTTAAAACCTATCTTAATTTTGTGGACAGGGCTAGAGGCGCTGAGTGAACCATCCTCCCACACACCAAAAGGCTCTGCTCTGCCACTAAGGGCAGCCAAAAGATGGCTGCTCTCTCTTCATTTCCACCGCTTTGTAGAAACAAGACAGGAGAAATGTTTGGTCTGCCCTATGGGGCAAGATTCACTCTGAGACTTGAACAGGAACCTTGTTAGGCCTTAGAAATGTTCTTCTGGTGACATATTTTCAATAACTCTACAAACACTTGAAAGAACTTCAGAAATAAACTCCTACTTCCTGAGACTGACTGCGTTTTCTAGGCTTGGCCAGACGTCTTTAAAAGGAAGAAGTCATCCTACAGACGCATGCTCTTATCAGCCCTGTCTTAGGAAAGTTTGTCTTTGTGTAGGGGAAGATTTCAAGTCTCACTAATCAGTCACAGACCCCAGGCAGGAGGGAGAGCGTGTCTAGCCTTTTCCTTTCTGACTACTCTACGAGGAGACCAAAAGCTATAGAGTGGAGTAAAACCTCCCAGACTGCATCCTTTCTACCCAGGAAACTCCTTCCGTGCCAGTCACTGCTGCAGCCCGAGAGCCAGACGTGGGTTTAGGGAGGGGCTTCTCTGCGTCAGGGACACTCAGGGTCTGTGGTCGACTTAGGAACAAGTAGACATAAAAACTGTAGAATTAAGAGATGAAAACATCATCTAATGAAAGCCCGCCCTCCAGACGCTCTTGATCAAAGTCTGTGCTTGCACTAAGACAATCGATCTACAGTTGCATACATAAAATTTTGGCAACACTCTGTCCTCAGTGCTTTCAACAGAGGCTTTAGCCCCTGAGTCTGGGCATCGTCCCAGAACTCAGATCCAGTTGCTTTACGCATACCAGAAGACACACCACCGCAGCTGAGGCCCGTGCAACCACTTTCTTTTAACCTCGCGTCTGTGAGAAATTACTTTCCAAAAACATAAGTGAAACCCGATGTCTTCTCTGGGTGGTTATTTTTGCGCCTATGAAGTCAATAAAACTCTCCAGATTTATTAGACAGGCCCTGCTGTGGAAGACAAGACCACTTCCTATTCCCTGGCGGAAATGTGGGCCTTTCCTTTCTCTAACTTTCTTACCACACATTTTTAAATTTTATTCATTTCTTTTACTTTTTCCCCCAGAAAACTTGTCAGAACTCTCAAAGATAAGTGACTTGGTCTGTACTACATTTTCAGCCTTTTGCATCCAAGAAGGAGAGAGCAAACACACCCTAGGATTCTTGGGCCTCTCTTCTTTGCCTCCCATTTCAGAGGGCTGTCTTTGTGCTAAAATCGGCCAGGAGCTTTGTGTCTCTCCTTCTATCATGTTAAACAGTAAGCACAGCACCTAGCTAGCTATAAGCTATCATCCTGTGAGAGATCACTAGCCCTGGGCCAGGGGCCATGACGATGACAGTCGCCTCGCCTTCAATTCTCTTTAGGGCAACAGTTCTTACAGAGCCTTTTTCCTTTGTCACTGCATTGAAAGGGAGGGATTCAAGATGGTGAGGCAAGATCGTCCCTTAGGGGAGACACAAATGCTAATGGGTAAAATTCACTTGGTGTGCCAGGCTCCACAGCAAACAGCCTAGTAGGTACACAGACTCAGGCAGGAATGGTTGTGAAAGGCTTCTCAGATATTCTGATAGATGTGTTTAAAGAAGCGTAGGCATTCGTTGACTGAGCTAGGGAGGTCCCAATAGAAAGAGGGGGCCATGCGTGCTGTCAAAGGACCAGTGTTGTGAAACTGCCTGGCACAATTTGGGGTCTCAGAAGCGGTGAACAGGGAATGAATGCCAAAAGACTGTGAGTGACCTGTGTTCACATACGAAGGTGGGGATTGTCTTAGGCAATGGGCAACTACCCCTGGCGGTTAGCTTTGGCGTGACTGTGGTGCTATAATCAACTAGAGAGGGCTAACAGCTAAGTGCTGCCAGATTGAGGCTCAGCCAGCAAGGAGGGAGGGGAGAGGAAGAATTTAAGGAAAGGTCATAGAACCGTTATGGCTAAGCAACAGAGTGGTAAAATACTCCGGACCTGGAATGTCTCAAAGGATTGCATTTTGAATGGAAATTACTTCCCTAAATGTCTTCATTTTAAGATGCTGAGTCAATATTTTTTTCTCTATATATTCTTCCCAAACTGACTTGAATTGGGAAGACATGCCATGGTTAAATCTTGTGCCACCAGATCTGGCTGTGCATCAAAGAATGGCAGGGTTGCCACCATGTCAAGACCTGCAGCAGCTCTTCTCCCTGGTCTAGTCATGGCCACTCGCACGTGGAGAGCTTTGTGTCAGAACTAGCAGCCCAAGCTTCAGTGACCCTCCTGCTATTGAGCCAGTGTATCTCTGTTTATCAAGGCTGTTAGGAAAGGGGCCTTGTTGGTAAACTCATCGGAGTTTGGAAAAGCAGAATATTTAAGGTATGCCCTCAGATGACCGTACCCTTGGTCCCTAAGAAGCTCAGCAAAGCACCTCTACAGTTTCCTCAACTGTGTAACGGAACAGCATTGACTGCTATCTCAGAGGGTTGGCATGAAGAATGAATAAGAATACAATGAACTGATGAGACTTAAATGAAGCCAAACTACAAGGTGCTTTGCGTAAGTAAGCTGTAGCAATGTCTTGGGACTCTCTAAGTCAAGTATTGTATCTCTTCTTAAAGAGCTTCATGAGTACATGACCATCACCTTGTTTGTGGCCTCCATATTCTTTGCACCAAAACCAACTCTCATGCCCTTCTCCCTGCGTAGAGTCCTGTCCCTTCTACTCTCCTCTGACTCAGGGACAACTGAGTGTGCTTGTCATATATTTCTAACACTTCTTATTGAAATCACACACACACACACACACACATACACACACACACACACACAGCGTGTTAAGGCCAAGACTACTTTACTCATTAATGGAAGTCCAATTCCAACATACATAGATAGTTAACCTTTCTATACTTGAGAGAAAAGAGCACATTCATTTTCTTAAAAATCCAATGAACAAGGCGAGTGGTAAGAAGTTTGGGGCTGCTAGTACATAGAACCATGTGAGCTACAGGCTCAGCTTTAGATGAAGCTTCCTTTAGCTTCAGTTCAGCCCTGCTCAACAACAAAGGTAAGGAAGAGCTGTGACAAGGAGAGGTCAGTTCCAGGACCAAATAAAGGCAAGAAATCCAGGAATAACCAGATCACTCCTCACGGTGCTGTTTCTTTAGACTTGGCGAGTGTCTTGAGAGGCAGCGACTCACCTTCTAAACCCCTTTATCTCTGGGAATTCCAGCCCTTTCTTTCCTTAGGAAGTGGTTTCCCACCCTCAGAGGACCACCCTCTTCTTACGGTCGTGCGGTGACCTAGTTATCTTTCCTTCAACATCAGCTTTGGATGCAATGTTCCACTTGTCTGCCATAGGAGACCAAAATTACTGTCAAGAACTATGATTACAGTTAACTGCTATTGCCAGGGAGATGATTTAGCCTGTGCAATGCCTGCTACACAGGCGTGAGGACCGGGCCTAGATGCCCAACAGCCATGTAAAAAGCCATGCATGTGGTTACACGGGTCTACAGCCCCAGAGATTTGGAAAGGGTCACAGAGACAGGTAGATCCCTGCAACTCATTGGTCAGTAGCCATGCCAGAACAATGAGAGAACTGAGAAAAACCGGTGTCAACCTTTGGTCCCCACACACATTTGCATAGATTCACTGAGAGACTCTCTCTCAGAAAATCCCCTGGAGAGATGGCTCAGCAGTTGAGAGCACTAGCTGCTCTCGCAGAGGACATGTTCTGTTAAGGAAAACAGGATATCAACCCTGGGCCTACACCTACTCTTGTATACATGCATATACCTAGAGAACAGTAATATAAAAATTCCTGTCCCTGCTTCTGGGATGTCTGCGCATCCTTCTCCAGGGGTTTCCATGGTATAGTGGGACAAGTTTTAAAGTAAGTCATTTTCACTGGGTGGGGATGGAGTTCCAGACTCCAGCTCTGACTCCAACTCCCACGATTTGCATGACCTTTGGATAAATGGCTGCTGCTTGGCTATCATCCTCCATCTCAGAAACAGAAATATTCACAAAGTCGGGATACCTAGGGCATGTTTGTTCCTCCCAACAGCATTTAAAAGAGGCAGCAGACAACCGTATTGGGAAAATATGCAAGAAGTCAGAAGATCCGGCCATGTGAGCCCTACATCCTGGCTCCATTCAGAGCAGCAGTCTCCTCTGATGAGGCTTGGGCGCTCCTGGATCCAGTGAGCTTCTAACTTTCTGTTGCCCTGTTGTCTGCCTTGCCCAGACACTAAATATCACTGGTTATTTGTCAATGCCCCTGTACTGAGAAAAATTAGACATATTTAACCAGTAAAATATGGGTGGTGTCCACTGTGAGAGAGTACACAGGAAGTGTTCTGGTCTGCCCCAGGTGGTCATGAGGGGCCCTGGAGCTGCTGGAGGAGAACAGAGGGTGGGCATCGCTGGACAGACTTCCAGCGGCATCTGTCCACCATGATGCCAGCAGCATATGGACCACCCTCCATCTGAGAGCCCGTCTGGCCAGCGCTTCTGACTCCTTGGAGTCCAGAGTCTCTGGATCCCCAGGTCTCTTTTTGAAAGTAATAAAATGAAAAAAAAAACTAGGACAAAATAATCCTTCTTGCCATGGTCGCTTTGTTCCCTTACCAACTGGCCTCTGCGTTTCTGAGTTTGATTTCCTGGTACTGACCAGACTATAACTCCTTTAAAACGCTACTAATTTTAGCCACTTTATAAACAGAATGAAAATTCTGCAAATAACGTTGAAGAAAAGGCACCATGCTGATTTTATACCAGATCTAAAACACTAAGAGAAATAACACCACCGTCAATAAATTATCCATTTCCTTGTTAGGCTTTTCAATGTGAAAAAAAAAAAAAAAACACTCAGATGTTCCTCTTCTTTTCATTTTTAATTTAGCCATGGCTATTTTTCAAATGGAATTAATGACCGAAAGCTAGCTTCATTCTCTAATTACAGCAAGAGACATGAGACAAGAGGATCCAGACACTGACCCGTCTTGGCTCAGAAGGCTCTGGGCAGTTTTACTGTGTGCTGGCTTAGTACCTGGGGCCAGGAAACATCTGTTGTAACATGCGGTCCAGCGGGTGCTCTTCTTAATTATAAGATGGCATTGCACTGTCCCTTTGAGCCGCCTGGCTGTGGCTCCTCACGCCTCTCTATCAAGTAAAGTGCAATTTTTGATGTTCTGTGAACTGAAGGAAATCTCCAGCTCAAGGGTGGAATCACTTTGAGAGCAAAAAAGTTAAAACTTTACCCTCGGGAAAAGGTTGAGGACAGACAAAACAAAGACACACTTCTGACAGCCATTGAGAAACCGGGATACCTCTGGGCTTTATCTGAGCAGTGGGGGCCAATTCAAAAGTGATTCATATACTTCTAGAAGCATGTGCTTTGGGCTCCCTCCTCTTTCAGGGATCCTATTTGGAAGGACAAGCACAATGAGAAGCACAGGGACACGGCCAGTTCACCTTGAGTTACAAGACCAGCATCTGTAGGAAGGGTCCGGGCTTAGAATTTATTCCCGGAGGCCTTACCCACGCACACTGCAGTGCCACGCTGACCAGCGGCAGTGAACCCTCACCTTCCCAGATCCCCTGTGTTGATGCGAGCAGCAAGGCCCCTGTTGGCAAAGTCTGCTTCGGAAGGAATATTATGTCCCATAATCACTTCCAGACCATTGGCGTATTTCTGATTTACATCATGCTACAAAGGAAGAAATCCTAAGAATATTCTTTTCTAAATTTTCTTCAATTGTTTAGATTCATTGCCATTTTTGTTTGTTCATTGGTTTGGTTGTTTTTGGTTAAGGGGGAAGCTCCATGTTCTGAAATGGCAACTCTGTTTTTTTTTTACAGTTTCTCATAGGGGAAAAAAAGAGCTGTATGTATGTGTGGAGTGTGCTGGTGTGTGGTGTGTGTAAGTGTGAGTGGTGCATGTGTGTGTATGTGTTTGTGATATGTGGTGTGATGTGTATTGTGTATGGTATGATGTGTATGTGTGTATGTGTGTGTGATATATGTGGTATGGCGTGTATTGTGTATGGTACGATGTGTGCGCACATGTGCGTGTGTGTGCGTGTGTGTGTGTGTGTGGTGTTGTAAAGGAAGGAAAGAGGTAGCATGACCTTTGTGTTTTGTGGTTCTGTTAGGGCAGAAGTAGATAGACTCAGGGCCTCCCACCTAAGGTTTGGAACAGGCTTGGCAAGGGAAGCCCTGTAGCAGGCTTTTTAGGACTGCCAGCCCCCAAATCATAACGCAGAGACTTATTATGAAAGCTTGGCCTTAGCTTAGGCTTGTTTCTAACTAACTCATAACTTTAATTAACATTTCTATTAATTCCATGCTGTCATAAGACTGGTGGCTTTTTACCTCTGCTCCTGCATGTCCTGCTTCTTCTGTGTCCGGCTGGCAACCCTGCCATTCTTCCCTGAGACCTGTCCATCTTCAAAAGTCCCGCCTGACCTCTTCCTGCCTAGCTATTGGCCATTCAGCTCTTTATTAAGCCAACCAGAATGACATATCTTCACACAGTGTAAAGGGATACTCTGTAACAAGCCCTATGTTCATTTTAATCATGCCCCTCTCATGGAGAAGCAACAGAAGAGTTAAACCCCAGAGCAAGGAAATATCTCTGAATCAGAAAGCAAATGAATACTTGCATATTTGGGAAGATGATATCAGAGCAGCCTGTGGATTTCAAGCAATCATGCAATATTATGATCACCACTGAGTACAGAATATTGCTCTTTTGGTATCTCTGTGTCCCAGGGTTGTGCATTCATCTTGGTATGTCAGGATTTTGAAGAAAAAATTATAGTAAAATATTTTTAAAACATCGGGGCTTTAGGTGAGCTTTGAAAAATCTTTTTGTTAAAAATATGGTCTCTATTTTGTCCCTTTTTGTCTTTTTATTTCTTTTCTACCCCTACCCCACCCGCGGCCATTATTTGACCCTTCTGTGCCTGTCCTTCGCAAAGGAACGGAGGGAGGATTTTTCAAAGACTGTCTATAACACAGCGGCATGCGTTAGAGTGTGGGAAGTCATAACGGGTCTGCTTTCGGTGGGACACCCCACGAGGGACATAAACAAGCAGGAGAGTTCGTTTCTGTCTTAACTTCAGCTCCAGCAACTGCAGAGACTGTCACACTGACTGAGATAAAGTTCCCAAGAGTCATCTTATGAGCAAATGATTCTTCGTTGAGGTTCCTCAGGACTGAAAGATGGCTGCTCAGAAAGTGGGAGCTTTGCTGGACTATAAGAAATCGAAGAGTTGGGGTGTGGACTAACTCAAAAGATGAAGCGTCTCTTAAAACCAGAATTAATTAAAGGTGAAAAAGACCAACAAGACACAACGAAGGACACAGGCTAGTGGCTGTGATGAATGGCCATCTTATGCCACGAATTTTTAAGATTTATTTTTAGTGTGTGTGTGTGTGTGTGTGTAATTGTAAGTGTAAGCATTTTTGGAGCCCAGGAAAGAACACCAAATCCCCAAGACCTGGAGTTGCAGGCTGTTTGGAGCCACCTGACATGGGTATGAGACTCTGTCCTATGATCCTAACCACTGACCTACCTCTCCAGGCCCTGCCATGATATCCCCTTTCTCTCAAAGAAAGTAAATGAGTTAGTTAGAAATTGTGTTTAGTTGTCAATGGCAAGGCTTGATTAGTTACATTGGCTTAAAGATCAATACATTGGTAATTTCTTTCTTTGTTTCTTTTTCTATTCTATTCTGTTTTTTCATTTTTTTTTTTTTGAGACAGACTTGCTATGCAGCCCAGGGTGGCCTTTAACTCACTCGGAACCCCACCTAGCCATAAACCCTGGCTCTTTCTCCTAGCCTCTCTCATGGTGAGGTCACCACTTCTAACCTACAAGATTATTTCCTATGCAAAAGGGCTCCTGCCTTTACCTCCTCAGAGTCCTCCTCAGGGACCCACATGCTTCAACTCTTTGTTTCCCCATTCTTATACCATAATGTCTCTCTGGCCATCATGAATTGACTCGGTTTATAGAAGACAAAAGGAGGTTGCAAAAAGGAACCTAACAAAGACGTGTGACAGAAGTTCAGCCAATGAATTAAGTTAAATGGTCTGACACACTTGTGTGGAAGCTCCTTAAAGGGAGATGGGCAAGCCAGGCGAGGTATCCTTGTATAAACAGAGACAACAGTACATGATGGCTAGAGGGATGTTGTGGTATAAGAACGGAAAAGCAGAGTTGTTCAAGCTAGGGAAGTTTTGTGTACATAACTAGAGTGCAGAAATGCCCATGCACCTTGAGGCTCTGAGTTACATTTTCTTGCTTAAAAATGACATTTGGAACTGCTTGCACTTGTTGCAGTCTTTGTCCTGCTCATAATTGTTGGAGAGTAAACATGTTTTGAACGCCTGTTTTTAAGGAACATGTGAGCTCATACATGGAAGACAGATAGACAAGGTAGAGTGGCTAGCTTGGGAGACAGTTTCTGGCAGGAGCGAACATCTTGACCTCAGATATCTCCACGGCTTGAGTTTGTTTTTTTCTCTCACTTTTTTCTTGTGTTACTAAAATCCCACCAATTAAAGATTCTCCTCTAAAATGTCAGTAATTCTTCCGAGCTGAAGCACTGTCACCAACAACAGCGGTGGCTGTTCTATTCTCCTTCCAGAGTGTTCTTTCTCACTACGGTGAAACCCCATCAAGCCAAAGGTGCTTCTTTGGTTGGGTTGTTTAGTTTTTCTTCTTCAATCAAGAAATAAAACGTATTCATAGCAAAACAGTTCGGTCTGGAAAAAGAAAAAACATCTTGTATATCCATTTATTCCTAATTTTGAGATTCTTTCCTTCCTTGAAGCAATAGCGAGAAGCAGGTTTTGTGTGAAAAAGCACTCATAAATAACACACATATTCACACACATATACACACGCTGGAAATACATGAAAAGCCAATTTAGCCCTAATTACATATTCTTCATGCACTATTCTGTGTCACATTACAAAATAAATAAACAAGCAAATAAATAAATAAATAAATAAATAAATAAATAAAGCTAAGAGTAGGATCGATGAGTTACCTCGGTGGCTTGGGGAACTTGCTGCCAAGACTCATGATCTGAGTTTGACCCAGAGTTCCACAGTGGACAGAAAGTGAGAACTAAAGTTGCCCTCTGACCCCTATAATCATGCTGTAGTGTACACATGTGTGCGTGTTGGCACATGTAAATGTATAAAAGTAATAAAAAATAAAGTTAAGACTTCATTGGAATTTTTTAGCATTACGCAAAAAATAACTGCATATTAAAAACAAAATAAAGCCTGCCTGTTAAAATTGTAGTTTTTGGACAGTGTGAGGTATGTTAGATTTTTGGAGTATGGAACATTTTGTCTGAATGTTTTATTGCGAAGTTAATAAAGTTTCTATACGTATTTCTTTGGATTTTTTTCTGTTTGTTTTGTCCTCTTCTGGTTTGTTTGTTTTTTATCTTATTTCATTATTATTATTGTTACTGTTATCACTATTATTTTTTAGATGCTTGTTTATTTTCTAACAAAAGAGAGGGTGTAGATTTGGGTGAGTAGGGAGGTGGGGAGGAGGACCAGGGAGCAACTTCTGGAGAGGAGATCATAATCAGAACACAGTGTATGAAAAAATAACTGTTTTCAAAACCTAAGTATATATAAAAAAATAAAACAGCAGCCTGGGCTTATCTAGGGAAACCTTTAGTGGAATGGAGAGTGTGTGTTGGTCGGGACCGTAATATCCCATGTAGCAGCTCTTCCATAAGAAACACTGTGCGGGATTCCTAATAGCCAGTTAACAACAACCTACGTGTCCCTGAAATGGTCCCCACTGATGCCAGTTGTCCTGGCATATTCCTTAATAGTTTCCATTTCCATTTTTCAAATGTTCCCCGCTTGGAAGACAGATCTGTCATCACTTGGCAATCGCAATTGGTGAATTACCATCAGGATCATCTGGGATGACTCAGAAGCCCATCTCTACCACCTGACAGCGAGGCCTGTCTGATTAAGATGGGGGGACCTAGCCCTTACTCTATGAACCGCACGATTTGGGGTGGGTGTTATCTTCAGTTTCTTCGGCTTTCTGAAAGGATTAATAATAACCTCATGGCTGTGGCATAAACACAGTGATCCACACGAAGGGCTTATTTTAGCTACTTGTATTGTTTACTATTTGTATGCCCTCCCGACAACCTCATGTTACACGGCATCAGATGTCATCATTTGAGATTCATTAGGTGAACGAACGTCATCTTCGATCATGGTACAGACATTAGAAACAAAAATTTAGACAACATGAACACTGTCTGAGACCCTGAGGAACTCAGAGCATCCTGAATCCATCCAGGCTCACCAGAGCAGAAAGATCAGACAGTAGCTCTAACCAAAATGCGACTTTGTACTTCTCGGGGGAGGGGGAAAGGTGGCTCAAGACAGGATTTCTCTGTGTAGCCCTGGCTGTCATAGAACTCTGTAGATCAGGTTGGCCTTGAACTCAGAGGTCCACCTGCCTCTGTTTTCTGAGTGTTGGGATTAAAGGTGTGCACCACCATCTCTGACTGTACTTCTGGTCTGATTTGGGTGAACTGCGATGTTAAGATTTTTAAAAATATGATATTCTAATTGAGTCTCTGAGGACTTCAGGTAATGCATCTTACTCCTATTCATCCCTCTCCTTCCCCCTGGATGTGAAGACGTTTGACAGTTCTTTGACATTAGAGGAAGCAAGCTTCCGTGTACAGCAGAGGGAACAGGTTCAAGATAAAGGAAGGGCAGAGCGTTCACACAGTAAGCATCTGAAAGACAGGCCTCAGGGAGAGTGCACTCAGTCCTCTCTCAGTCATACAACTTACTGGGAACTGTACCTTTCTTATCTCTATTATACCCTCAGTCGGTCCCCAAATGTGCGCTCGCGCTCTCTCTCTCTCTCTCTCTCTCTCTCTCTCTCTCTCTCTCTCTCTCTCTCTCTCCTCTCTGCCTCTGGCAGAAGCTGTCAGCCAAACAATGTGGGACAATTGGTTTGTTGAGACAACTTGGAAACTCCTGAGGCCTTCTAGGAAAGGATAAAGGAAGTTTGACTCAGAGTATGAGCAGACGTGGGAGGAGGATGGAGCGACTGAGAGAACAGAAACAGGTATTTTTCCACCATATTCATTTTCTGAAAATGGAATTAGGTTTCTGTGAAGAGCCGTTTTGTAGAATAACAACCTCTTTATGGTCTCACTAGCTGAGACATGAAAGACTACTTGTGGCCTGTTATAATTGATGACTGCCCACAAAAATCCCCTCTTGCTGCTTATGTTAGTGAGGATAAGAATAAGGCTTTGTGACTAACCTGACCTCTTTACTTGGTTGTACGTCCTTCTGTGCCTTCCCTTCCGTGCCTTGGTGTTACATCATTTCTGTGGTTGGGTCAAAAAACCAATCTGGTCTTGTTTTCACTCTGTCAATTTCCTTCCACTTCTTCAGTCATCAGAATTTTTTAGAGTATTTATTATTTATTTTATGTGTATGGATATGAGTCTAAATGTGTGTATGTGTGTGTGTGTGTGTGTGTGTGTGTGTGTGTACCACATGTATGAAAGTACCCACAGAGCCCTGAAGAGAGCACCAGAGAGCCTGGAACTGGAGTTACAGATTGTTATGATCTGTCTGGTATGGACTCTGGGAACTGAAGTCAAGTGTTCTTAACCTAGAAGCACCTTTACAGCACTAAACTTATTATTTTTTTAATTAAGAAAGCAAAAGCAGCATCATTTGATCTGTTGGGAATATTATATAAAGAACACTACATTCTGTGTCTACCTAGCCTTGTCAGTACTGAAGTAGACTAGGTTGCCTTTGAGTCTATAGTGAGCCTGCCTTTGCCTCCTGAGCACTGGGATTAAAACATGTACCACCATAACCAGCAGAAGTAAATCTTTAAAAAAAAAAATCCTGTCTATCACCATTAGTTCTTATCCAAATAATGAAAACCTTTCTAAACATGTCAAATACCGGAGTCAACTCAATAACTAGACCCATTCTGTGATAGAAGCTAATGGAAAACACTAAATGGCACACAGCATACACAGCTCTTTACCAGGTCTGCAGTGCCCTGATCTGTACCACAAGAAAGCAGTCAAAGTCAGGGAAAGCTGGTTCCAGCACAGTCATTGAGAGAAAAGCCAGGTCAAAAAAGGGCTGAACCCAAGAGCCCAGTGAGCATTGTAAAAAGAAGCCAGGGACCAATGGTGCCCTAATGAGCTGTAATGTAAACAGAAAATATTTCAGAGTGGTTAAGATGAAAGACCAATTAACTCAGTGGATTCAGAGATTAGCTATGTGGAAAATAAGGAGGCAGGGGCCATCTCACTAGAGTCAGACCACTGAGGCACAGCAGGAGATAGTGAGCCAGAGCAAGTCATTGACAGCAAAGACCAGGAAGTGCCTAGTAAACGTCCCAAATGGACCATCATGTCTTTTATTCTGGGGAGTGCCAGTGACCGGGGACACAGGATTAGGGTCTGTTATCTCTAGATTTTGCATCTGTAGATTCGATCAACCTTGAATCCAAAGAATCCCATCTGTGTGCAACGTGTACTCAAACCCACCCACCTCAATCCCTAAACAACACAGTACAACCACAACCACGAGTTACATAGGACTGACATCATGTTGGTATTACAAGTAATCCAGAGATTACGTATAGGGGAGGATGTGTATCATCTATATGCAAAGGCCATGACATTTTACATAAGGCCCTTGGGTGTGGCTATGACAGATAATCTCCAGTGTCTCCCTGAGTGTAGCGTGAATTAGCTAGATTAGTAAAGCCCAGATTCAGGGGTTCTGGGAGGGAGTCTCTAGAGACAATGAATGTATCAGTGACAGGGACAGGGCTAGGGGGCAGGTACCTAGTGTGTGAGTAGTATCTTTCTATAAGTTGTGGAATGGACTAAAAGGGGAGAAGGAAAAGGAAGCCAGAGAGGGCAGGCTGGCTCCTCTCACTCTCTGTTTGCTGGCTGTCCAGAAATGAGCACAAGCAGACACTGTAGCCACACTGAGGCTTCGTTTCACCATGGGGCACACAGAGTGAACCCAGTCACCGAGGGCTTAGACCTTCGGAACTGTTTTCCCTAGAGGAATCTTCCCTCTTAAAACATCTTTTTTCTATTAAGTGTTTGTCATAGCAGAAGAAAAGAAAAGGTACCCATTTTGGGTCCCTAAAGGGAGTCCTAGACCTAGTCCTTCACATGGATTAAGAAATGACTTCACTCTGTGCTGGTCACACTGCTTTTTATAATTTAATCCTCATGACCACGTTGCAGAAAAGGTATCATCGCCCTCCAAGTCTCTTAGAGGAGAGAGATGAGTGATCTGACAAAGACAGGGCAGAAGAGTAGCAATCACAGATCAGATATGCCTTTGGGATCACCCACAGTGCAACTGGCCTACAAATCCAGTTTATACTACATTTTCCAAGCCCCCCTGACCTTTGCACATTAGTTAACTGTTTAGACTTAGTTTGTTCTGGCTACCATAAGAGAACTGTAACTAAACAATAAACATTTACTTCTCATGGTTCTATCTGGGAAAACTAAAGCCAAGCTGACAACACTGTCTTTTCCTTGGAGAGTGCTCTCTTTCTGGTTTACAGACACCACAGCCTCATTGAATCTGCCATACAAGGGCACTAATTCCACTTGAAGGCGCTCCATCATCATGACCTAATCACCCCCAACACTCTACCTCTGACACCGACACTCAGGAGATGCTTGGAGGGAAACAGGCACAGACATCTGTCTTCCCCTTCTCTTTTATCCCTGTCTTGTATCCCCTCCTTGTTTTACTGTTTTGCTTTGCTTTTAAACTCAGAGACTCAGTGCATAGCCTTCAATTCCAACACGCATATGTAACTAAACCCTCCTTATAACCTCATGGCTGCCATGGTAACACGTGATCAGTTCCGCCTTGACAGAAATTCTCTGTGATCTACACCATCTCACACAGTAGCCACTTGGGTTGTGATTAGTGTGCCTGAGGAACTGAACTTCAAATTTGGATTATCTTACCTAATTTTACTTATTTTTGAAAGGTTTGTTTTTAATGATATGTGCACGCGTGTGCATGTGTGTAACTATGCATGTCTAAGTGCTGGTGCCTGCAGCATTCAGAAGAGGATGTTGGATACCCTGGGACTAGAGTTACTGTGGTTGTGAGATACCCAACATAGCCGTGGGGAACTGGACGGGGACCCTCTGCAAGAACAGTAGGTGTATACTGAGCCATCTCTCCAGTTCCTAAGGAGATTAATTTAAATGTAACAAAACCACAACTCACTGGTGGATTTAAGATTGGGTAGTGTAGGATAAGCTCCAAGAAGTGTCAGAAGATGGCTACACTACTGGCTGTCTCAGGGTACCAGCAACGCTGTAAAAGCTGGGCCATGCTGGATCACACCTTCCTGTTGAGAAGTCTAAGGAAGGGATCATTTATTCATAGAGGGTCACAGGATACAGATGCACGTTTAAGAATAAAGGTTTGGGTAGATGTAAAGCTGGTGGGGTATAGTAATAGAGGTGATAGCCTATGGGTTAGGAGATGGGTCAAACTATTGACAAAAACATTAAGGACATAACCTTGGCCAAATAATTTATTAGTTGAGTGATCTTGGGCAAGTTACCTACACTTTCTGAGCCTTGGACTTCACAAGTATAAAATGGATATAATAATAATGTACCTTAATATCTGATTTGATATGAGTGTGAATATTAAATATGTCAGGCATGCTAGGGTGGATGGAAGTTTCTGTCCCACCTGGTTCCACAGCCATTCAGTGCCAAAGAAACACACAGGGGCTCATATTAATTATAAACTGTTTGGCCTATTAGTTCAGGCTTATTATTAACTAGCTCTTATGACTTAAATTAACCCATAATTATTGTCTATGCTTAGTCACATGGCTTGGTACCTTTTTCCAGTGCAGCATTTTTATCTTGCTTTCTCTGCATGTGGCTGGTGACTGCATCCCTACCTTTTCTCTTCCCAGAATTCTCCTACTCTAGTCACCCTGCCTATACTTCCTGCCTGGCTACTGGCCAATCAACATTTTATTAAACCCAATAGGAGTGACAAATTTTTACAGTGCACAAGAGCATTATCTCACAGCATGTTAGCACATGCCTTTATTTAATTCCAACCCTCAGGAAGCAGAAGCAGGTGCATTTCTGTGAGTCTGAGGCTAACCTGGTTTATACAGCAAGTTCCGAAAATGAGACACTGTCTCAAGAAACAAGCAAAACCCCAAATGAATCTGAAATCTGTCTTCTACGCTACATCACTCTTTAAGGATTGTTATGGTTTCTTAATCTGTGTAGGAGATTTCAAGAAGTCCAAATTTAAATCATGGGAGCACACCTGGGTATAACAACTACATAGAGATACTTGATAGAATTTGCCACATAGTGGTAGGAATGGTGTTATCTAAGGCAGTGGGGTGAACAGACTCTGCCCTACATGACATATGTTAAGGCTTGGACTTACAGTGTCTATCAGGACAATAAGACAGCCCAATGGAAATGTAAGTCCAGTAGAATACTGGCCCCAAAAGGGCAATAGACCAGGAGAGTGCCTTGTGCAGAGTAGCCACTTACCACTTATCTGTTAATTAAATACATCAGGTAAAATGTATTGAGTGGTTCTAATTAAGTTCCCTTACAGAGGACAGTAAAATTGTGGTACCTAAATATTTTGCAAAAGGCACCAGCAATTCGTGCCTACATAAGCTGGAGAAAACTGTAAAGATTTGAGATTCTGGGGCTAGAGAGATTTCTCCGTAGTAAAAGCATTTGTTGCTCTTGCAGAAGACCCAGATTGATCCAAGCACTCATGTGATGGTTGTTCAATTCCAGAGGATCCAACACCCTCTTCTGACCTGCATGGGCATCAGGCATGTACAGCATGCACATGCAGTAAAATACCCAAGCGCACAGAGAAAGCAACTGGTTCTTGATAATAAGTCATTACTTAGAGGTGAGTGATTCATCTCCCTCCAAAAGGTATATCCTTGGAGATGTTTTCCAGAAAAGAACCCTTGCCAAAACAGAGACTAGACCTCTAGAGAAGGGAACTGATGGCCACATCACAGTCAAGAATGGAAACGGATGGTCGCATCACAGTCAAGAATGTCATAGGAAATGAACAGCTTCTATGTAGCCATTGACAGAGCCATGGAGGCAGGAAGCAACGAGAGGGCCAGAAAGAGGGGAAGGGGGAAAAATAGAGCACCAGGGGGAAGAGAAAGAGGACAGAGGAAGAGGGCATTGGTTTCATTTGTTAAGTTGGTTTACTCTTAAGCAAATCTTTACTGATCCAATCTTTCCACTAGAATTTAAGTAGGCTTTGCCTGGAAGGACTGTGACACACCTTATTGGCTATGGGACCAGCTTATATCCTGGCACACACCCTGGATCAATAGGAATTATTTAGGGCAGTCATTTTGGAAAGTAGTTTGCATTATCTATTTAGACAGGCCTCTCCTCACGAAGTGTAGCTTTTCTACCTCGAAAATTAAATCCTCAAAAGCTCGTGCATGAGTGAACCAGGTTCCATGTGCAAGGGAGCTGATACCAGCACCGTAAAAGGCTCCAGATGGAAACGAATGCGTATCTAGCTGCAGGATTATAGAAAAGATAGAGGGCTGACCACCCAATGGAATATCAAAAGCCACAAGGCGACAGGAAGCATCCAGGACAGCACTAGACAAGTGCTGTGAGCAGGACAAATGACATTCTACAGTGCAAGGCCTCGGAAGAAAGGGGACTGGAGAGACTCAGTCAGGAGGCTGTATCGGGAGGGCAGCCTTGAGGGTGGTGCAGGTCTTGGATTCTGTGCTTCTTGGGCTTTGATCTGGAAACTTTCCAGCAGCGCCCAAAACATCTGTGAGAGAAGTGACTACCGCTCAGCAGGCTGCACAGAACTCTGAAGGAGAGGATGGGGAAAGAAAACTTGGAAGTGAAAGGCAGTTGCGTCCTTCTGTCTTTGAAGCTCTTCTCCACAGTTTAGTGAAGAAAGTGTGTGACATTTATTTAGAAATCTCGGCTGCTCATTGCATAAGCTTAGGGTGACTGCTTGGTGAGTCCACGCTCAGTTTTACCCATCGGAGGGATATTCAGTAACTCTAAAGTAGCGCTCTTGTAATTGATGCCAAAATACCATCCATAGACTACATTCCTGGGAAAGTGCTGCTTACTTTTTGGTGCTCAGATTGGGTGGTTATGTCTGCCTCCTCCTAAGCTGAGAAGAAGGGGGTGTTCTAGAATTAATAATTCAAATAGGGCTGTTATGCCAGGAGGAGAAAAGAGTGTCAAGGCAGTGTTAAGAATCTGGGAAGACTGCCAGCATGGTTTGCATGATAAGGGTGGGTAAAAACATAAAAAGAAATATGGCCCCGCGCTGGATCTATTTCCGTTTCGTTTGTAAGGGTGGTTTACTCTTAAGCAAAATTGTGTGGCTTTCAAGTCCCCGTAAGATCATGGGTGACAACAGATCTCGTTGGAAACCAAAATTTCTGCCAGCTACATGGATGACTGGGAGAGGATTTGATCATCTTGCTTCTGTGGCAGAGAGTGTACATTGAAGATTTCCATGTGGGCGCCTCTGGTCACCTCAAGGAGGGCTACCTCTTGCTGCCATATCTAAAGGGGAGCCCATTAGAATTTACAAATTAAAAGCCAGTGGGGAAGAGCTTACTCTTGGCAACCGCCTCTTGGGAAATCTTACAACTGCAAGAGTGCCATGGGCGAGTGCTTTAAATAGCATCTTGGTTCATCCACTCTCTCCACAATTGTACAGGAGGGCATGTGGCCAAGGCCTTGCAGGGAAGAGGCCAGGGTGCCTGGGCTTGCGATTGGCTGGGAGGGGGCGCGATATTAAGCGAGCCACTCAGCCTGCTTCTGCTTCATGAGGAGCATGCCACATGCTTCTTTGCACATTCTTTTAAATCCTTGTGTGGCTGGCATTTGGAAAAATATCGACTGCAGCCCGACTTCGCAATCCTGATGACAGCTCCTGAATTCCCATCTTTCTCGCAGCAACATCTACTGTCAGCTCCCCGCCCCGTTACCAGAGAGACGTCCCCACCCAAGTTGTGCTCCAAATAGCACAAACTGCAGATGTACACGTTCGGCTGCCTCCTCCAGAGGCCCTGACGAATGTTCAGGTAGTAAATAGCCCGAGAGAAATGCCGCTGATAAAATTAGTTCAAATATTTCCTGAAGAACAAACGCGACACTATCATGATACCTGAGAGCTCAGGCTCAGCGTTTGGGAGCCTCGGGAACCCCCTTGGTCCTCAAAGCCCCAAGGTCTTGCTCCCAATTGCCTACTTTCTCTCTCTCTCTCTCTCTCTCTCTCTCTCTCTCTCTCTCTCTCTCTCTCTCTCTCTCTCTCTGTTTCTTTCTCCTTTCCAAAGCTTTCCCTAAAAGAAAAGAAAAAAAAATCTAAAGCCCATATGTTTTAGATAGATTGTCCAACCAGGAATCTTGTGTTATAAATGACTACCCTGAAGGTTACCACCCAAGGTTAAACGTTATTAACAGATATTTGTGATTCTGATCGTTATCTCCTAAGCCACCTCTTGGACATCTCTTGACTTTGTCAGGTCAGCGGCTTTGCTCTGATCTCTTGGTTGTGTTCTCTCTGCCCCACGAGTGATACTACAGTAAATCTTGTGCGAGATTTAGTTCCTTTTCACACTGCCCTCCCTTAATTTCGTAACTCTTATCACAGGGTTTGGAAAGCTTAAATCCTTTTCTTGAAAAGTCTCTCAGAGTACCTCTGTGATCAAAGCGAGTTCTCTTCCTTTCTGTAAGGGATTCCTGCATATACTGAAGCTGGACATGAGTCTGAATGCAGGGGGAGCGTTTGCTCCAATTTGTCTAGAATTCTTGGGCTCTAACTTCCAGTGGAGGTAGTAAGCTTTGGGATTTAGTTGCTATATGCTGGTTTCTATGCCCAGCGGTTCAAGCGATTCTCAAGTCATCACTACCAAAAGCTTCCAAGAGTTAACTACCACTTGTCTTCTCTCACTAAGTGGATGAGACTGGAGTTCAGAAATGTTGCCAAAGGTCTGATGGACATTGGCCGATGTAGGATCTGAAACCCAGGTCTGTCTCTCTAGCTGCCCTTCCTTAGTCTTGGACAAGGGCTGGCCACGCACTACACACAAGAGAATCACAGGTCCATGCAGAGGACATACCAATCATAATTTATATGCACATCTCCTATATGTTTGTAAAGCTGTATTTTTGGACATCTAAAAATAAAATAACTCAAAATAATTCAAAACTGAGGGTGGTGGGAATGCAGGAGGCAAAAGTGGCACAAAGTGTATACATGTGGAATTATAAAAATGAAAATTAAGAAATAAATATTAGCATGAGTAGTTAGTAAATAGAAATTCTTAAATATAAGGAAGTTTTAAAAAATCCACCAGTATTCCTAACAATTTAAACAACAGTATAGTCAGTATTTCCATTTGTATTTATTGCCATTTTTCTAAGCACAATTTATGTATCTGTAATATTTTGAATTTATAACTTGGAACCTTGTGTTCCCCTCAGAATTAGGAAGGCTACTTCCACACATAAGTTTTCCGCTCCTTTGACTGGCATAGTTTTGAGTCAGAGACACAATGGGATCTGTGTTGACTCACGAGGTAAAGTCTAAGCAGCCATTCTTAAAGTTTCTGTTGAAGATTTTGGATCCTTAGCTGAGCAGCAAAGCCTTCTAAACAGCCATGTCTTAGCCTTCAGGATGAAAAACCCAGTTATGACTTCCGAACCACAGCAGCTCCCAGCTTTTTAGCAGATGTGCAAATACAGAAAGGGGGAATCCAGCAACTCACGACGCCCCGTTAGGGCACTAAGTTAGCCCAATTATCTCTGCTCTGTCCTGGGTAACATTTTGATTTTTTTTTTTTGTCACAATCTAGAGTTGCTCGGGAAGACAGAACCTCAGCTGAATAGTTGCCTGAACCAGAGTGACCTGTGTGATGTCTGTGGGGTTATCTTGACCGCTAACTGATGGAGGGCCTCGTCCCACCAGCTCTAGCCACAGGACTCATGACAGAACCTTTAGTTTCAAACTGTAAAGTCTGAAATCTTAAGAAAATAAAAAAAAAAATGAAAATGCCACCAGCTACATTTTGGTCATTAAACAAACAAAAAACCCCAAACAAACAAAAATATGCTTTTAATTGAAATTGTATTATTACCTCACTTTCCCCCCTCCCTGGGCTATGGTTCCACAGAACACACTTTGGGAGATGGTGTGGGATTTTGGAATAGCACTTGGAGTTAGGCGGTTAAGTGTACAACAATGAATGCCGTTTAATTGATGTAAGAAAATTACTTTGGGAAAAATAAGTTTAATTACATGGGGGGGGGGATCAGTCTTTGCAATATAATTTACTGCCACAAAGTGGCATTTAGTGCCCAAAAGTTATTACTACATAATTTCAAGCCTCAGGTATCTTCACTTGGAATGCAAACTAAAACACAAAAGTCTTCTACAAATATGGTCTGTTACAGGGATTCTATCACTGAGGAAAAGATCACTAACAAAAACAACTTGGGGAAGAGAGGGTTTGCTTCGGTTTACAATTTGTAGTCCATCATGTAGGGAAGTCAAGGCTGGTACTCAAGGCAGGAATGTGGAGGCAGAAACTGATACAGAAACCATGGAGGAGTGCAGCATCCTGGACTGCTTCCCACGGCTTGTTCAGTCTGCTTTCTCATATACCCCAGCATCACCTGCCCAGGGACTGAAATTGCTACCACCCACAGAGAGATGAGCCCTCCTGCATCAATCATCAATCAAGAACACGCTCTACAGATTTGACTGCAGGCCAATCTGATGAAGGCATTTTCTTAGCTGAGGTTCTTTTTCCAGATAACTCTAGATTTATGACAAATTGACAAAACTCAATCGGCACATGGTCTGAAAACAAAGGGTAAAAGACAACCCGAAGATTGGGGCAAAAGACATATTTACAAGATGGATAATATCACACAGTGATATATAAAATCAGTGTGCATACAATATTAATACACGTAATTCCGACAGTTAATACAAATCTTAAGAGGAAAAAGAAACACAATCCAATAGAAAAATGAGCAAGGACTAGAAACGAGGACTGACATGCTATAAACACATCAACAAACACAAAAGAAGGCTTTCTGACTTAACAGAAAAATGCAAATTAAAACAAAATGTCCCTTCACATCTATCAGTCTGACAAAATGGGCATATAATTGACACATTTTTTAGAGAACAATTTTGCAATAATTATAAATATGTGCTTGCTCTACAATGTAGGTACACAGGCTGACTAGTTTTATAAGTCAACTTGACATAGCTAGAGTCATTTTGGAAGCCATCGGGAACCTCTGCTGAGAAAATGTCTCTCCCGATTAGCCTGTGGCAAGCCTGCTGTGCATTTTATTGATTGGTGATTGGTGGGAGGGAGCCCAACCCACCATGGGTGGTACAACTTTGGGCTAGTGGTCTTGGGTGTTATAAGAAAGCAGGCTGAGCAAGCCATGAGGAGTGAGCCAGTAAGCAGCAAAGGATTGAAAAACTAGATTCAGGGATATAAGTATAACAAAATATGATCTAGCAGTTGACACTGATGAACTTAATTATACTAACTTTTCTGAACTATGTACTACGTTATTATGATTTTTAGTCACTTTGTTGTGAGTAGAACGTTAGAACTTGGGTCTCCTGTTTAACTGCAGTTTTGTAATCTCACTATAGTGATAAATCTAATAAATATACAAGCATTTACCAATATAAATACATATCAAATATCATAAATATGAAAATTTATGTGTATTGGCCCAAACCAAAATATTAATGAGCTTGGACTCCAGGGATGACTTGCCAAACTGGAATTCTGGGTAAGAAAAACAAAATACAAATCAACACAAGTACCATGATCCTAGTGTATTTGTTCATTTTTGCCATTATAATGAAATGCCCAAAGAAACTTTGGAAGATGTAAATCTAGTGTGAAGTGGCCCTGCTGGTTTACCTCTGGTGAAGGACTGATAGTACGTGACATCAGAACGGCAAGAGCCTGTGAAGAAACCAGATATCACACACAAAACAGAAGTCAGAGGAGGCTCGTTCCATAGTCCTGCCTGAAAGCATGCCCCAAACTGCTCTGAAGACCTCACACCATCTCCTGGTATGTTACCACAGGCCCCAACACAGGAGCAAGCTGTGGGAAGCAACTCAAACAACATCCAAACAACAATTTAAATCAAACACTGTACATGCCCACTTAGGAAATCAGCATAGAGACAGATAGATGAAGGGATTAATTGCAACTTTAGGACAGCATTTGCCTCTGGACAAAGAGTAAAGATAGTTAGAGTTGATGGTTGGAAAAGAACTCAGGACATCTAAGATCCTGCATTCTTAAAAACAAAGCCAAATGAAGCAAAAGTAGCAAGAAGTTCATATGTTAAATCTAGATGGCAAAAATCTTCGATTCTGAATATATTTTCACTATACATTTTCTATTTTTAAAATGTTTTATAATTTAGGAAAACCTAGCCAGTAGGTCAGTGACTTCGGGTCTGAATACACATTAAATTAGACACATTTTGAAAGAGACATCTGGATCATTCCGAAACCACCTCTGTTGACTGGTGAGATGGCACAGTGAGTGAGATCATCTGTCACCAAGCCTGATGAACTAGGTTCAAGCCCTGGGACCCATAAGGTGGAAGGCAAGAATGGACTCCTGCAACTCTGACTCCTCGGTCCTCCACAAGCGTGCTGTGGCATGCTGGCACACGTGCACGCTAAAATAATGTAACTCTTAAGAAAAATCTTCCCAAAAAAAAATAAAAAAAAAAAAAAAAAAAGAAAGATCTTCCCGTGAATCTTGTGTGCATGCAAGGGTTCAAACTGCTGACTCGGATAATCTTGAAAGTTACTCTCGGTATTTTACATCTCTAAACATTTTAATTATAAATTCTTCTTCCCGTGGCTTAGTGTTGAGGAATACAAGGAGCAGCCAGGCCCTGTTAGCACACACCAAGGTTGTCCCTCTCTCAGGAGCCATTCGTTGTTTGATGCTCAGGCTCTTTTGTTTCCCAGAAACATGTTTCTCTTCCCTCATCCAAGTTGTTGATCCCTCCCGCTTCCCTACCTTTCTGAGTCCATCCCAAGAAGCAATTTAGCCAAGCCCCACAAATTTAAGCTCTGAGTCATTCACATGCATCGCTTTTGAACATATTAAATAGATCCATATGCTTATCTACACTAAGATAGAGATTTTTTTCCACAAGAAAATAGAATACAGAAAAAAAAATCAGTCCAATGTGTATACTTCCAGTATTTTAAACAGGCATCTAAAATGAAGCAGAAATTAAAAGCAATTTGGATCAGAGTTTTGAACATTAAAACATTACAGTAAATTGGTAAAACATAAACCAAATATATAGATGTCTACTTTATATCTGAAAAAGTTACTCTTTCCCTGCCATGCACACAGAGACACAATGGCTTCATTTCAGTTGGAATTGGATCACAAGTAGAATAGTAATGAATGTGGCCTTTCCCAACATTATTACCCCCAAAGACACTTTATTATCCTTCCCAACTTTGGTAATTCCTATGAAGTCATCATCAACCAATCAGAGTTTTGAACAGTTTGAATAACTAGTGTAGCCAACCACATTGAGTTGATAGAGAATCAAAGAAACATGATTCTCCTTAGCCTGGGCAATTGTATCAGGGGTAAACATATGATTTCCATTAGGTTTCTCAAAATACAGAAAAATCTCTTTCAGACTCTCCCCACTACCTCCAGGATACTGACTCTAGATCAGAGTCGCTAGCGGAACTGCCACTGTCTTGAATAAACCCTTCCAAAAATCTGATCGTGGGGACATAAAACAAGGGATCCTGAGACACAGTATATGTCAACAGACCAGAACAAGCTCCAGTACTTATGCTTAACTGTAACCAGAAGGCTGACGTCCCCAGAGGGAAAAAGGTAAGAAATCACCACACTGCAGTTACGTGAAAAGGCACACTAGAGTTTCTGTCTCATTTCCGTAGGTCTCTAAAGCATGTCTGCTGGGAAGATTTATTAACCATCTCCTATGAATACAACTGAAAAGGCAACAGATCCTATCATACCCACCATCCGGATTTTAACTTCTCGTATCACCCACAACCAGAAAGTAATAGAATTCCTTAGAGATATGGCTAAGAAAATAAGGAATGTCTCAGAAACCAAAAAAGTTGTGGCCTGTCAGAGGGACATAGGAGCCAACTAGAAGAGTCCCCAGTACTCAAAATTGAGGCATTTTATCTACAGTAATCATACTGACATTAATAATAATGCAGTCTTCATGGCCACACACTGAACTTCTGCGTGTCTCCGCCACAAATTCAAATGCTGGAACCTCATCCCCACCATGTGACAGTATTTGGTGATGGGTCCTTCCAGATGTGCATAGATAGGCCCTGAGGGTGGAGCCCTCATGAACAGGATTAGCGCCCTCCTAAAGGAAGACAGTAAGATGACAATCTAGGAACCGAGAGCCAGTCTTCAGTAGACAGAGACTCCGCTGGCATCGGAATGTTTTGGGCTTCGTAGCCTCTGAGATTCTGAAATATTCTAAGCACAGTGGTCTGAATAGATCAGAAACAAGTATTCTTGAGTCTATACTAATATGAAAATCTTACAGAGTGTTTTTTAAATAGAAGAGTACGGCTAGCTTTCACATATAGGAGAACTTTGACTGATTTATGTAGAAGTGGGTCCTCTGAGGGATGGAACAGAATCCCCTCCTTCTAGTAAGCTGTGCACAAGGATTTCCATCCAAAGAGTACATTATGGCGATTCAGGGACACTTTCTAGTAGGGAGACCTGACAAGCGTCACCTCAGTTGTGTGTGTAAGGTTAACATGATGTGTGATGAAGACCATCAACCTATGATGGATGCTCTCTGGACCTCCTCCACCACACAACACAGTCTCCAGAAAACCCGAGCGCAGAGCAGACTGCAAAACACCTGACCAGGGCTGACTTCTCAGAACTTTCAAGGTCATCAAAAGCCAAAACAGAGAAACTGCCTCCACCAAGAGAAAACTCAGGAGACATGACAATGACATTTAAATACCAGATGGTAGGCAGAATAGTTTGGAAAGGGACAGTAAACAAAAACTAAAGAAATAGTTATAAATTGTAGACTTAAGAATTGTACATTGCTGGATAGTACACGCCTTTAATCCCAGTGCTCAGGAGGCAGAGGCAGGCAGATCTCTGTGGGTTTGAGGCCAGCCTGATCTACAAAGTGAGTTCCAGGACAGCCCAGGGCTACACGGAGAAACCCTGTCTCAAAAACAAGCAAAACAAAACAAAAAGAAAAAAGGATTGTACACTGACAATAGTTTATAAGTAATAAATATGTAGCATGACTTACAAGATGTTAATAATAAGGAAGTGGATTAGAGGCTAGTCAGAAATCACAACTTCAGTAAATCTAAAAGAATTTCAAAACAAAAAGATTATTAGGGACAACAGTAGCTCCCAGAGTAGTTACAAAGATTAGGTTAAATATGAGGTGCCAAGCAGCAGATGTCACACAGCAGATCACAATACCTGGTAACTGTGGTTATTGGTCAGTCTTACTAAGCTAAATTAATACATGAGCTGCTTAGAGATTACTTGGAGCACACAAAGAAAGTCATGCTGATTCAACCATGCTGAGCATTGATCCTCATGATAACGTCATGTGGTCCTGGGCAATCCTGCCCTGTTATGCTTGCTCAACAAGTCTACTCTTCTCTGTGTTTTACCAGCGTTATTCTGCACTCGAGGGAGGATTCTGAGTAGGGAATTGAATAACGCTTCTGGGCGCCTTAACTTTCCCATACTTCTGCAAAGAACAGGGAAATGTTCCTCTGGTTACTTTCTTCCAACTCTGCCTTTGTCTCCAACAAATCCAACACAGTCATTTTATGAAAAACGTGAAGCTCACACCTCCAGCACCCACTGGAGCATCTCGAAGATGCTTCAGCCCAGATGTGGTTTAAGGGGATGCATTTCACCATCTGGGGTCTGCTCTACAATGTCTCCACATCTGCTTTCCACTTACACTTCTATCCCGCTAGCTTTGTTCATCAAGCCTTTTTGACCCTGCTCCCACAGTAAGTCCTTCGCATCACCCTCCTCGGCGCACTGGAGACACAGCCCCATATTGAAGGGATCTGCGGGAATTCTGTGTGGTTTCTCCTGGTTTGTCAACACGCCATGGCTAAAGCCAAGCCCCACCCAATAACCTCCTTCACGTTTAGTACAAGTGGGGCACATCTTGTGGTCTAGTTCATATTTGGTGAAGTGGTGCTAATTTGGAAGTCATCCATAAATGATACGGATGCATTGAAACATGCTCATCTACCAGGAGGACTCTTCTGGCTTAACAGAGATTCAAGGTGAATGTTTCTGTGTTGTCTGCAGAGGAAATTCTTAAGAACTGATAACAAAGTAAGTAAACAAATAAACATTCCCCCTTCCCCATTAGCTTTTACCTAATTACAATTCTCCCTTTTCATTTATCAGAGCTACTTACCATTTTTTTTTGTTTCTTATTAATAACACCTACAGCATTTTTGGCAGCCTAAATGTAGAAATGGTTAAATTCAATATATTCTGTTTCTTAAAGGCCAAGGAAAGTTTTGAAGTTAAGTTGCTGATTTCTAAATTATACAGGTAGCTAAAAAAAGACATTTGCTATACATACATCTACCCACCCATCCATCCATCCCTCTATCCATCTACCCAACCATCCATCCATCCCTCCTTCCATCCATCTATCCATTCACCAACCCATCCACTCATCTGTCCATCTGTCTACCCACCCACCCATCCATCCATCCATCCATTTATCCATCCATCCATCCATCCATCCTTCCATCCATCTATCCATTCACCCACCCATCCACTCATCTGTCCATCTGTCTACCCACCCACCCATCCATCCATCCATCCATCCATCCATCCATCTATCCATTTATCCATCCATCCATCCATCCATCCATCCATCCATCCATCCATCCATGTGTACAACCATCTGTACTCCTGTACATCCTGTCCATCCATCTGTCCATCCATCTGTCAATCTGTCTGTCCACCCACTCATCTATCCATCCATCCATCCATCCATCCATTCATCCATCCATCCACCCATCCAATTATCTACCTATCAATCTTATTTAAATAGACATTACTGATAGCTACTTCTTGCCAGGTATTGCGCCAAGTAGTAAAGATGCAAAAATGAGTATTAAAGCCTTTGTCCTCAAGGAGCTCTCCACTCTAGTGGGAGGAAAAACAGGTAAGAACAAACACAGCACATGAGAAGCCCACCTTAAGTAATGTGGGACTCTGTAGTTAAAGGAAAATATGCAGAAGGCAATGAGTCTTGAGTCAAATGCAAACAAACACAGATTACTTCCATGATTTTCTCAAAGGGCTTCCATAGCCTACAGAAGTCCTGGGAGGATAAGAATGGAGCCTCACCTCTGGCTTCTCCTGGCACTGACCCTAGACAAGGCCTCCAGCTGCCTTGAACATCTTTCTCCTCTGCAATAATAGCATCATTGCTTGAATATTGCAGGGAAGACCACACGGCAGAACTCTGTGAGCTCCTTAGAACCTTTGATCTCTTAGGACATAATTACATCGTCAATAACTACAAGGCAAGGAAAATTGCATTTTGCTTATAGCCTCTGTTTCATTCAGTTGCTACAAGAATTGGCAGTTTTAGGTAGATCTGCCCTTTCTATGGGATGACCAAGTCAATCTGGCCTTAATCCATAACAAAATAAAGCAGGCATGTAAGTCCACCTGGATGGAAGGCTGCATGACCTCTTTCACTACTCTACAGAAGGTTCTCTAGCCTACTGCTTTTCCTGGCCACCCAGTTTTTTCCAAACATGCTCCCTCATCCTCCCCTTTTGATTTTTTTTTTTTTTTTTTTTTGCCACCAACAGCATCCCAGAATGCCTCATTTGGTGACATCACAAATAGCCACGGGTTGCTTCTGGTGTCCCATCTGTTCCTGCAGCCCTTGTTTCAGTACAGGCAAGATATGAAGCTTGCCTGCAGTTGAGGCTGGACTGGGCTGGGGGGAGGGGATCGGGCCTTTGAAGCTGTTTTCTATCAGGGCCCTGCAGCTGTCAGTGTTGGCTGCAGAAGCCAGTGATTGTCCTTGCAGCTCCCTGATGCCGGCCCTGCACTGTGCTTGCGGATATTAATTGGGCTTTCATTATGTGAATGTACCCAGAGGCTTTTGCAGTCAATTCCTATATCTATATTGATTCATAAAAATGCCAATAAATAACATCTCTCTCAAAGCATCTTTCAATGTTTCTGATAATTAGTTGGTTTATGTCCCCCCCCCCCCGATTTTTCTTTCTTTCGTTTTCTTTCTTTTTTTTCCTTCCTTTTTACACATTGCAGCATAATAGATCACAGAATCTCTGGGACAATGGACAGGCACATTGGCTAAATCACCTTATTACAGTTCCATATAGTTGAAAAGAGGCTTAATGCTAAATTATCAGATTCCAGCCATTGTGGAAACCAAGAAAGAACCATGCTCCAAAACAACCTCCGTGGCGCCTGTGTTCCACTCATTGTCCCGGGAGCCATTGGCATGCTTTCCCTTGAGTTTTCAGCCCCTGAAATGAACAGTGGGGCCTGAATTCAGGTCTAGATGCATCTCTTGGCTTTTTGTTGCATTTTAAGTTAAAATATATTTTCAGCCCCAGGCTTTCAAAAAAAATATTATATTTGTGTGTAACTATGGGCAAAATTATGTTATTAGTTTTGGAATACCCCAAATTAGCCACCACAGACTACCTTAGCCCCCACAATTACTACATATTATGCCACATAAAGTGAGGATGAAAGCCGAAATTGCATGTCCATTTAATTCACTGAAATTCAAAGGAAGAAAGGATGTTCATTAAAAGTTAATAGTGAAACAGCTGTGCAGAACTCTCACAGAAAATGCCATTGTCACAGGAGTCTGACTGTGACCCGGTGTCATTCTCTGGAGCGGAATCTGAGGGGCCTCTGGTGTGTTGAGCTGTTGATGGACAAAAAAGAAGAGCGATGACCCATGGTGACAGGGACAAGAAGATTTTGGAAGACACTTGTTCTGGTCGTCATACTTTAACAAGAAGCGGATATCATTTTAATTCCAGCGAGGTAGGGTAAGAGGTCCTGATGAGGCACCGCCGCTCATATCTAAAAAGATGGGTCGATCTGATTTCTTTATAATAAACTATTTATAGCTACCTCTCTCTCTTACTTCATATTGAAGTCTCTCTTTTTAAATAAAGTTCACTGATCTGAGATTGACCATAGCAGAAATGCAAAACAAAGACTTTTTCACCAAAATGTAACCTTAACAACATTACAGTTACTATGCCCAACTGTGATTGATCCTGTTTCCTTATTATGCTTATTTCTAATTCAATCTGGGGATAAAACTAGCAGCAAGGGTAACATAGACAAATGTGCAACACTAACTGTATCTCACCGACAGAGAATTCACCCTGAACTTCTTTGTGGAAATACTCTATTCGGCAGTGGCAATGAGACCGACTTTGAGTGATACGGATCAGTCCGTGCCAACTTGGGAGAAAACAATCCAGATTTCTTGCTTCCAGGAAATGTGAAGAGATTCAGTGTGGCACTTTCCTTTCTGAATTCAAAAATAGGCAAATAAGTAAAAGTGGACTTTTTAAAAAAATCCCCAAATTTGAGAAATTCTTTATAAGGTTTTATCTGATTAAAGAAGAAGAGGAGTCAGGACCATTTAAAGAAAACCAAATTTGTATTCAAGATCATACAGAGTCGCAATCACTGGGACCTTTTGACAAGATTCTCCTTCAGCTTCACAGAGAAGGAACCACCCAGTCAGCCACAGCCAACAAGGTGTTTACTCGTGGAGGTGATTGCACGGGAGGCGCACAAACATACTTCTATTAACTAAGGTATGCTAATAAGAAAGAAAATATGATTGCATGCAGAGGGCTGCAAGGTAAGGCAGGCCCTGCCTCTCAGAGCAAACAAGACAGAACAGGAGAGAGGCCGATGTGGAAGAGTCGACACCATCCTGCCAGCCTTGTCTGCTGGCGCTGCCCGGATGGTTCCGTAGCAGCGGACTTGCCAGTAACGGCTTCCCCTTATTTCATGCTTGCTACATTCTGGTCCCATACACAACACGCTCACCGAACATGTGTGTTTCTCATGTTAACGGGAGTTACATGACTGGAAACATCAAAGACGGTGGCTACTACTTATTTTTGATAAGGGACTCAGAGCACAGTATACATAGGGAAGGTGAGAAAACACAGCTCATCTCTCTGAGTTTTGTGGCTTAGTCTCCACTTTCCAGGAAATTATCTTATGACTAATGGTGCAGAGACGTGGGGCCTGTGAGAGAGAAATAAACTTCAGAGTACCTGTCCTGTGCTTTCACCCAGAAACATTTACAGTCCACTCCCTGGCCTTCTAGTCTGTCACTTGCATTTCCAAACACCCCTATGTGGCTTTGCAAGTTTCCCTGGGTGGTCACTGGGGCCTGGAGACAAGAAGCCTTCTCTAGGGAGGCCCTGGCTTCCCAGCTACAGATCCAGACATAGCTCTAAGAAGCTGGAGGCCTATTCAACAGAAAAATCAGATGAACTCTGAAAATTCGTCACTCCCAGAAAACCTGAGCATGGAGTTGGCATTCTTTCTGGAATCCCAGGGTTACAGTTCAGGACTACACACAAGACAACCCAAAGTCCGCAGACACGCAGTCTTCCTCACGTTCGAACAGATCTCTGGCAAGACTCGTGTGGGCCCTGCCTCTCCAGGTGAGGTAGCTTCACACTGTTCCAGGTCAGACTGTCTAGTATCACCCTTATACCTCAGCTGCGTAGTCTCAGCATGCAGAGGGACCAACAGCTTGAGAGTGACTGGTGGATCTTCACCGTGCTGGGCCAGCATGCTTTGGAGGGGTTCGTTCCACCAACAGTAAGGAATCTCCTCCAAGGTCATAGGCTCAGCAGTAACGTCCCCACAGGTCTCCTGAGCAGGATTTGATCATCTTTACCATCACTATCCAGTGTGGTGGCCTTTAATCCACACCCCGAAGTATGGCCATTGCGAGTGGGGATTTGTGGTAAGCATAAAGTGAAGGGGATAGCGTGCAAAGGAAGGCAATTGATTCCTCATGCGCAACTCAAAAACATTGACTGCATGATAAAATGTTTCCTTTTGAAATATATTACTGAAATTAATTTCACTTTTTAGAGAGTGACTGGTAGAAATTTAGCATGAATGCCTGGCTATTATGGACAACATTATATTATTTCATTGAAAACCAGTGGTCTAGAATGTTGGAAGGTGGACCAGAATATGATTTTACAGGCCAGGATAATAAATCTTTAGAAATGACATTTGCTTTATTTTTAATTTTGTAATTTACACCAATGGAGAAATTCTAAATTTAAAAGGATATTTCATGGATAGATTTTTTTTTTTGGAAGTGTAAATTGATTCTGTCAGCATTGAGTCTCTTTAGCAATAAAAAAGGCAGAGAATTATTAAAGTAATTAAAATAACAACTTGAAAGACAAATTTCCAAATAATAATATTTAATATTACAAAGAATTATAAATAATGGTTTATTTATGCTCTGCTTTCAAAAGAGTATTAAAATAAATTTAGTTCAATTAGACTCTTAAATTATATTTAAACTCAGAAGTCACATTCATGTGCAGATTAAATCAGCATTATGCATTCAGTTACTAGAGCAACTACCCTGGAAAGAAAAAGAAATTACAATTTTTGGTAGTATTTGAAAAGTTACCTATATATTACATGTTACATTGCTATTCTTAATAAACTAAGAAACTATTGTTGGTTGAGCTAATCAGCTCGGCAAATAAACATTTACTGTTTAACATAAGTGACAAAATATTGCCAAGTGTTCTTTTGTGTCCCATCTCTTCGCAATGCTCCAGTTCCCTTGTCGTGTGTACAAATCCTAAGACATCTGACTTCGGTGCACACAGCAGCTAATCAGCCATTACAAACAGTGCCTTATCAAAAGCGACACACACACACACACACGACACACACACACGCACACACATGTTCTTTCACTTACTAATCTCCAAGTTCAAACTTGCCATCGGAAGCGTGCTGTCGCGGTGAGCAGTATCTTGCAGACAGACTGTACTATAAAATCGGTTTATGTTCTGCTTTGTTAGAGTTGTTCCATTTGCACTCTTGATTAGAGACATAATTTTTCTACGTAAGATATTTTCATTTAAGGACACGATGCATGCTTAGTAAATGTACAGAAATACTCTTATTTCTTAATCAGAAAACCTTTTTAAAAAGTGCCTTTAAGAATGACATTTGCGGATGGGTTTGTAAACCTTAGACTGTTCACACTAACAGGGACCTACTCAAAGCAGACAATGACGGGATGGTTTTGCACAGAAACAGCTATGTTTGCGCTTCATATTGACTGTTTGTCTGACCCAGGTTTGGATTTCGGAGGCATCAAGCAAGAGTCTGTTAAAAACGTCCTGTGCATACCCAGTAACAAGCAGCCTAGAGCGTAACTCAGGTTAAGCTCCCAGCTAAGAATAGAAGCAAACCAGCCCAAACCTAAAGCAAACAGCCTGCTTATCACATAATAACTACCAAATAACGCAAATATTAGCAAAGCAAACCAAGCTGGGCTACAGCTCAGAAAGAAGAAAAGCCTGCAAACATGACAGTGACTGGCAGTCCAACCCGCACTTCCTTCTGACTCAAGCCAGTGGAAAAGTGGGTCAGGACTGACATCTGCTGGTCTGGTTAATGGGATGTTGCCCATTGAAACCAGATCCTTGAAGAACAAGGACTGGAGCCCGGAGGAGGCAGTGGCTTGGCAAAATCCTCTCTGCGAAACCATCTGCAAAGTGGCTAGTCCTCTACCTTAGCCTTGGTTTCTTTCTCTTCTTTGATGTTTCACCCTGGCGACCAGAAATGTTTTTCTAATCACCTCTAAGCAAGGACAGAAAGTTGTGTAGGTAGATTTTACTTAGAGGGCCGAACTTCTGAGAGACAGTAGTCAACTGGGTGCTAAGAAATTTGACAGAGAATTCCAAGCCTTTATCAGACAAGTCACTGGAAAAAATTACTTTAAAGGGTGAATTTGCATGTCCCGATTCTGATAACCTGCTTGTGTTCCTCAGCAACTTGCTATGCCATCGGCTTTAGGCTATTCCCTTTTAGGATTTTATGCACTAATTTGATTTGGCCTCTCTCTATCTCTCTCCCACCTAAACCATTTCCCAACTGGGACTCATCTTTTTCTAGACACTGGATTTGTGGCATTTTTTCTTCATGGGCTCTTGTTTCCATTCTGTTTTCTTTCTTTCCTTCCTTCCTTTCTTCCTTCCTTCCTTCCTTCCTTTCTTTTTTACAGGGTTTCACTATGTAGACCAGGCTGTCTTAAAACTGACAGAGACCCACTGCCTCTGCCTCCCAAGCTCTGGTATTAAAGGCATGTGCTAGCACGTCTGGCTTCCGTTCTCGGGCATCTTAGTTTTCTACCTTTAGCAAGACCAGTTTCCTAACTACTTTGGAAGCTACAAGATTCTGGGGATGGAGTCTATCTTTCTCAATCCATCTTCTCAGTTCCTAGTCCCATTTCCACTATATAAGGAGACACTTAACCAATATCTTCTGACTCCTTAGTTAGTTCTGTCTTCTTACCCCTATGTTGCATTTAGGAATGTGACTTCTCCATGGTGGGTCTGAGCAGAACCTAGGAATGCTGATTTGAATTGACAATAAATAATTTGGGCATTCCACCCGTGTTCATCGCATACCCCTTAGATCTTCTAGAGAGTTGCTGTTCTAAGGTTTGTAATAGAAGCATCAGGTCATAGGTCACAGAAATTCTTCTCCAGAAAATTAACAGTCTTCATCCCATTAAGAAGAATGAACAGGTGGACCAGAGAACTTCTCTCCCACCTTGGGCTGCATGAATCCCAAGGTACTATCAAAGCTGTCTGTGGAGGCCTGAGGGACGGCTCAACGAGTATGCACACTGGCTGTATAAACGTGGCAGATTAGACTCAGACACTATGGCCTGCTTAAAAAACCAGGTATGGCTGTTCGAATCTGGAATCTGGTGCTGTGGGGGGCAGAGGTGGAGGTTCATTGGGATTTACCAGCCCCCAGTCTAGCTCCCAGGTTCAATGAAAGACCCTATATCAAGCAAAGAGGGCAGAGAGCAATAGAGTAGGGCACACGAAGTCTCCTCTTGGTGCCTCACATAGGTCACTTGTGCCACGTGGGCACACATGCACACTCGCAAACACACACACACACACACACAGTGCGTATCACGGCTGCTCCTCTCAGTTAAGTACGTGTATACACATATACATGTGCTGTTGGATACAGCCCTAAAATTTCTTTTATAAGCTATGCAGAAGAAATAAAACTTGAAAACTTCGAGGCAGGAAAAAGGGAAGCATAAAACCATACACTTCTTAAAAACATTTGCCGAAGCCATCAGGTCCGGGTGAGGCTGGGTCAAATGGCTACTGCAGACCCCCATTGGAGAGACAAATGTGAAGTGGTGCGTTTTAGCTAACTCAGGGGACGATCCTTAGTTTCTGTTTAGAAACTACTTTCCCCATCACCATCCTTGAGTGTCTGTCCTGTATTGGCAGTTCATGCAAAATACAAGTGTAGTAAAGGCTTTTTTCTCCCCTTCTATTTCTGAGGAAACAATTGAGTTTGTTTGTTTGTTTGTTTTGTTTATTAATTTGCCAGTTTACAAATCTAAAATCCTTTGGACCTTGGGATTATTTTCAGGTTCAAAAAATAAAATCATAAAGTAGGGCTGGAGAGATGGCTCAGTGGTTAAGAGCATTGCCTGCTCTTCCAAAGGTCCTGAGTTCAATTCCCGGCAACCACATGGTGGCTCACAACCATCTGTAATGAGGTCTGGTTCCCTCTTCTGGCGTGCAGACATACACACAGACAGAATATTGTATACATAATAAATAAATAAATAAATAAAAATAAAATAAAATCATAAAGTAAATACAGTGCTAATATTACTGAGCAGTCTCGTCTCAATATTTATAACAAATTTTATCACTTTTGCTAGAAGCTTAATAATTTGAAGGGGGAAATAAAACGCGACTCGGACCCTTTACAAAGCATTTACATACCATGGCAACCTAATAAAGACATGGTAACTTGGCAGATGGCATGGCACGTTAGCCTTGAAACAAAATATTAGATGCCAAAATGTGCTAAAAAAAATAGAATCTCTCCCTTCCTTCCTTGCGTCCTTCATTTGTTTCTTTCCCCTTCCTTCCTCTCTTTCATATTTGTCTTATCCTTTATGTTATTCTAGAACAAAAGTTATCAGCGTCTAGTTTTTCAGCGCCTAAACAAAAGGCCCTTGCTAAGGCCAGAAAGCATTCGGGCCACTCAGCCTGGATAAGAGCATTATAAGCAATATTCTCAGGCTGACTTAAGACTCCTTAGCAAATGTATACAGACTGGCCATCTCTGCATCGTCTGAGCAGAATTATTTTCTTTGTCCTGAGGAAATACACACATCTCAGGTTTTCTTCTAAAGGAGTGTGTAGAATCACCCAGCTGCACACTTCAGGAGTTTCAGCATCTGTGGCCATGACATAATGCAGACAGGGGACCCATCTTCAGGGCAGATGAGCCCTGTTAAAAATAGTTTTGTTTCTTTAAGAGCTAGTAGATTCTGCAGCCAATGAAAGTTACCCCACCAGGTGGCAATGCTCCCAGTGATGGAAGATGCAGAGCGTGTGTGTGTGTGTGTGTGTGTGTGTGTGTGTGTATGTGTGTGTGTATGTGTGTGTATGTGTGTGTGTATGTGTGTGTGTGTGTGCGCGCATGTAAAGTATAGATTCACTAAAGGTGCAAAGAATTAATCTAAGTTGTACCCGAAAGTGAAAGCCTCTTTTCTTTCCCTTCCTCTCCCTCCCTCCCCTCTCCTGTTCCTCCTTCACAGTTCTGTCCTCTTCTGTTACTTCTCCTTTTCTTTCCCAACCCATTCTCTTCCTAAAGATCTCCTTGGGCACAGACTCTTTAAGCTCATCTGTGGCAGACAGAAACGAAGGCAGCTCTCTGCATTTTACAGTTTCCATTACTAGTACGGAAGCAGTGAGAGGGCCTGTCCTCCAGAGGGAAGGATTAAACATTGTGCCTTGTAATAGCTGTCTGTCTTTGAAATCATTGTCATGTAATTTCAGTGCTACCTAAAGTGTCTTATTATAAAGGCAAATCTCCCTGTCAAAAAGATGTCATTATTCAGTCCCAGAAAGAGACTCTACAAAGCAAGGGAACAGGCCCAGGCTTCCATGAGACACATTCCAGGCTATGAGCCTAAGAGAAAAGGAAAACCTAAAGAAGTATTTTTCAAAGAGATAGACCAAGATCATAAACCCCTTTGGATAAAAACATTTGTAATCATCATATTAAACTCTAGAATGAAAAGATAAAGATTCAGAAAATTTAACAAGTGCGACTTGATATTTGCCAGCTATTTTAATTTTTTCTTGGATACAGCTATACTGTCCCTTTTCTTTTCTACTTAGACTTAGTTATTTAGTAGGTCAAGGGCCAAAAGGAATATATTCTGTTTCTGAGTTGAAGCCATGAAGACGTCCCATCAGCCAGTGTCCAATCTCTTCCCCTCCATCTCTGTGCTGGCTGGTAATGAAGGATAAGCTAGCAGTCACATGGTGGGTACGGCATGACTTTTATCAGTCTAGTTTCCCAAAAGGCTGCAAGGAGCTGAGCTTCTTCGCTAATCAGATTTCAGTGACTAAGAAATAAAAAAATCTGTAGTAGTATGCTGTTGAGATTTCAGGGTTTATCTTTGTAGCAGCTAAAGCTGCTCTAACCCTAGCTGGAATAGTGCCATAACATCAACGCAAAATGTATAGCACGGTTCAGAGACAAGGGCAGGAAGAGCAGCGGGATGGACTTCGGAGGCAGGAAAGATGAAGATAAGTTAGGCGGTGGCAAAACCCTTTGATGATGTTGCCCCTTGATATAGCTCAGAAGACAGGCCAAGTGCATGCTGGTTCTTTCGCTCTAGGGAAAGGGCTAGAAAACAGAATGTTGGTAGCAATTTGCAAAAGGGTAGATGAACTCAGGCAAGAATTGGCTCGTTTTCAAGCAAAAATAAAACTGAACATCAGAAATGAGAGGTGTTGAAAAGTTGGAAAAATTGACTGCTTCTAATAAACCCAAATAGTAAGGAAGAAGATTGAATTAGACTCAGTTCTGCTTCTAAGCTCAAATCAGGAGTGAAGTCTCCCTGTCTAAGTTAGATGGCCCCAAGGCAATGAGGAAATGGATCAAGGGTGAGGATGAAGAGATAAACATAAATCATTCCCGAGAGTTTTGACGAGAAAGAAGCTTACTGCGAGCAAATGGATTAGAAATCTATCAGGTTTCTGATGGAATTGTACAACCAGGGAGCCTACAAGCTTGGACCTTAGCAAGAGGTTCACCATTGCAATAAGCTTTAACCCAAGATCGTCAGTAAGCGGTGGGCTTTGAAGGCCATGCAGTCTCCAGGGAGGGTACGTTTCCCCTCCTTAAACTAGAAGCGGCTAAAATGCTAAGGACCAAGAGACTTTTAGACAGTGGCCTGGGTGCTATAAAGAACACAGACAAGGGAGTTTCTCCCACTCCTCATTCTCAACACAGTTAGACATAACATCTCCACATACCAGTGGCTGCTCTGTGTGCGTCCCATGGATGTGTGTCTCTCTCATGTCACAGCGATGTTGCAGAATTACTAAACTAAACCAGCATAAGGAGAGAACTGTCCGCGTCTCCATCCCTCCTTCAGGCTCATATGCTTACAGAGCGCTGAGGCTAGAGGTGGTGTTGATAATTGTGTGGAAACCTTACTGATGCCGGCTGACTTTCTCAGTGCTCGCACGACGCAAGGCCTCACATCTTTTCCCTCCAACACCAACTGACCTTGCATGAGAAACACTTCTTTAAGCCATTAAGATTTCTAAGTCAACCTGACCAGGTAGATGATAGGCCTGCGGACTCTCAAATATCTTTTCAATTTTTATTTATGTTCTGTTTCACCAGGAGTTGTTGTTTTTTTTTTTTCGATTGCAGTTGCCTTGTGTATTCGTTGTAAAATTTAATTTTTTCTCTTAGCACAATGTTTGACACCTAAGTATATCACAAATACATAGCAGTTTTCTTTTGATTTGATCAGAAAGGTGAGTTCAAACCCCCATCTGAGTCAACAATAGAATCCTCATGTCACCTCTGTGGAAATTGCTGCTCCTGTTGACTGAGAAGAATATTATGCAACTGATGAATTGCAGTGCAAGAAGTATAAACTGAGGACTGAATGAGCAACAAAAACAGAGGGAAGGAAAACAGGTATATCTACACAGTTTCCCCAAGAACATCAACCACAATCAATACATAACCGTACAAATAGAAAGAAGCATTTAAGAGCTTTGAAGAGAGAAGTGACCAGTGATTGTTTAGAAAACTTCATACCGAGAGATGATGTTAGGGTGTCAAATATTCCAGAAGGTCCATGGTGTAAGCACACCTGCACAAGAAAAGACTAGCGTTTAGACTATGGGCCCGCAGATAGAGTTATTTTCGGAATTGTCTTGTAAACCACATAGTTTTAGTCTTGGTCAAGGAAGAGTTGATTACACTAACACTTGTAAGGAAGGCTCATTATAAATATTCAGTTAGTAAAAAGAGGGATGGGATTTTCCATAAGTCCCAAAAGTCATAAGCTACAATATCAAAGTGTCATGAATTTGGTCATCTGGAGTCTAATTCTGGTTCTAAAGACCTCCAGAATCTGAATTTGAACTCTTCCCTCTCTTTCTAAACTTCAGATATTTCAGCCATATTTACCTTTTTAATGTTAAAAGGTAACATTTTTCTTTCTTTCCTTAAAATGTATTTCTTTGCTTAAATTCCATTATTCATAAATGATGGCTTCTTTCTCCATGGTTCTGCTTGGGCAGCTACATACCTAGCTGTTACATCCATGTTTCAAGGACCATAGTAGAGACGACAGATAGGAAAAGGAGCAAAGAGATTCCAAACCACTGTTGTTTCTTGGATGTTGTTACACGGTGCTTCTGTTCTGTTTCCTTGGTCGGAATTTATTACTTTAATTAATAGGAGATTGAGAAGCCCAATCTTTGTTTTTTATGGTCACACGTTCACCAGAAAATATGCATTTTATTAGAAGGAAGAACAGAGCAGAGCCTGAGAAAAGCCAACAATGGAGATAGACTCAGTTCACAGGCAATGGTGCAAATTCCTTGAAGTGTATTCACGGTTTGTCCCATGAACCTGAACAGTGGTTCAAGTGCAGGGAATAATGGAAAGAGGTGTAGGTAAAAGCGCATGCGTTTGACAACTTTTGCTGGGAGGAATGAAGACCTCATCTGCAGGGGCTGATGCACTGTTCGTACTCCCACCAGGGGAAAATAACCCGAAAACCACAGGCGACTAAAATATACTCAGATAACAACAAAGTGATCCGGTCTGAGCAGTCATTAGTTTGCTTCTTAGTATAGTTTGTCAACTCTTACAATTTACTTTTCAACAGTGTCTATGTCCAAGAACTGGCTAGCAAATTTCCTGTTGGTACAACATCCATTCTTAGAAGCTAGAGCAAGCCAGTTGCAGCTTGGGACACCCCCCCCCCCAAGCCCCCGCCTGGAGAACAAACTGGCTACAGAGGAGTTCCACAAAAAATCAGGCAGAACTTACTTGCACACTGGGGCTTGCAGTGGCATGGGCATCTGCTCCATCTCCTTTTACTCCAGCCCAGACTGCAACTTCAGCAATACAGGGCTCTTTCTTCTAAGGGATCAGTTCTATGGTTAGAGACAGGAAACAGCACATGCTATGCTTTAAATATTGCTTGCTAGCCTTCCTGCTTCAGATAATCTGATCAAGAAAATCCCTCACAGGAGTGCCCAGCAGCTGGTGTTTCAGTTGATTCCAGATCCAATCAAGTTGACAACCAAGATTAGCCATCACAGAGCCGCTATGGCTTGCTATGCTCTAGGGTTCTTAGTAAAATTTAAATAAAGTTCTTGCAGATGGGTTGGCCAGGGCTTAGCAAATTCTCTATCACCTTCCTCCTAACTCAGAAAATGGTTGTCTTTCAAACTGATGGACACTATCAATAGATGGACACTGTCAATAGATGGACACTAGGCCATGTTGGGCATCCAGAAAAAAAGAGGGAGGGAGAGAGAGAGACAGATTGGAGAGATTGTGGTGGGAGAGAACCCGCTTCTTGTTGGTAAGTGGAAGAGCTGATAGGAATTTTCATGAACTCTAGAAGCAGAGTTCTCTTCCTCCTTGCAGCCTCGGCATCTGCTGGGGGAAAGGTGGGGTTTTGACTAATACTCCTAGACTGACCGGGGTGGCAAACTTTTCACGATAGTCCCTAGTAAGACCCTTTCCTGGTCTTTACAATGTAAGCGGCCCCTACACAGCACAGGGCCTCTATGGCTTGCTATGTTCTCGGGTTCTTAGTAGAATTTAAACAAAGCTCTTGTGGGTGCACTAGAATGAGCTGTAACCAACAGAACATGGCAGAAGTAATAACAAGTCGATTATGAGGCTAGGTCAGAAACAGCTTGACAGCTGCCTGACTCTCTCTTAAATTACAGGCTGGGAGGAAGAAGGGGTAGTCGTCTTGCCGTGATCAGCCCAAAGGAGGGGACCATGCGATAGAGAACTAAGGTCAGAAGTCACGTGAGTGACCTTTCTGGGGATCCCCTGCCCTAGTGGTGAAGCCTGCGGACGACCACAGCCCTAACTGACAGCAAGCTCATGATTGACTATGAGCCAGAGCACTCCAATGAGCCCTTGACCCTCAGACTCTGCATGAGATAATCAGAATTTGTTGTTTTAAGCTGCCAAGTCTGGAGAAGTTTGTTATGCAGCAATAAATAACTTGTACACAGTCTGAGATTGTCTTTCTGCATTTTCTCATATAACTCATTCTAGATTGCAGTTGCTTATTCACCGATCTGGCTCCTCCATCGAACCACTTACATTCTGAGAAAAGAAACCGAACTGGTGATTGCATCCTCAGTACCAAGGGAAGAGCTTGGTACAAAGGAAAGACTCAGCCAGTGCCACTGGATAGATAAATAAGGTGGGGCGGAATAAAAAGGCATGATGTCAGACAGGCTGATGGGACCCGCCAGCTGAGGAGTGAACTTGTGGAGTTGAAACTGAGCTATTCTCTCCTAGGTCGAGAGGGTCAATATGAAGTTGCTTTCTTCTGCTGCTGTGACGTGTCTTTCTGCTACATCCCCTCATCCCCTGTTTCTCCAAGTTGGCTGTAAGTAAAAGGAAGAGCTGCTTCGATTCCTCAGCCACGGAAATCTCAGACTGTGGGGGTGCTCCCTGACAAGATCGCCAAGATGGCAGATGGGAAATTAGAATAGACAGACAAAGGACAGTGGGGATAAGGATGGGAGGGAGGCATTTTTATTTTTTTAATTTAAGAGCTTAAAATAAGTTTGTTTAGAGGAGGCTAAAAGTTCAGCTGCTGCTCCAAGTGGTGCGGTGTCCGGTTACGAATGTTCTGGGACAGACGTCTCCCGGTCAGGCCTCAGCATGCCCTCTGCGTGATTGCAAGTCCTGCACAGGCCGTCTCTAACTGGAAGAGCAGAAGCCCAGGCTTTCAAAGAACCCTGAGCACTCTGTCTTTGGTTCCTCCTGTGCTCTGCGCATTCACCATCTTTTCAAAAGTCTGAATGGATCTCAGTAAGACTTCATAAGACGTTTTAAAAATAAACAAAAAATAGGTGTCCATTGGAGGGTATAATCACGGAGGAACATCTGGGCAGGTGACATCTTCCCAGTGAGTTAAGGAACCCACACAGTGGTGGGGCACACTGTCGGGACATTTTAAGGACTTTTGACTGCATATTTTTCTGCATACGTACCCAGAGTAGGGAGTAGGGAAAGCTGCATAGGAAATACGTCGTATTCTCTTAGTGTGGCAAACGGGGCACGTGGAACAGAGGAGTGAGCTTTTAAATCCTTCATCCGCTCCTTCTAATTGTTTAACGGCAGGCAGTTCAGCTTTCCCGAGTCTCAGATTATTTTTTAATCTATGAAATGAGGGTATTTACCACCCCTCCCCCCGCCTCCAGCACACCCCGAGAATGTGCCAGCTGAATCTGCCTGGGATTCTTGAGGCCAAAGGAAATTTAAAAAATATGTAAGCAGAATTTGGGAACGTTTGATTGAATTAGGGTCTATGAACACAAGGAGTGACTCAGAGGCTTCCTGCTAGCTTGGTATGTCATGTTACTATTTCTGCAGGTAACTTAGTGTCATTCCAGGACACATGCATGGACCCAACACAGCCACACAGTTAATTTTTACTGACCACGACAAACCTGATTTTTATTTCTATACTTGCAAAAAAGTATTTAGTAAAATTTGGCATCTGATTTACAAAAAAAACACTAAAAAAATTGTTGCAAAGAGTTTGCTGAATATTAATAGGTTTTTCAGAAATTCCATTTGTCTCAGAGGTTTGAATTTCAGCAATTCCTGCCGTTATAAAACTACCAACATTCACTTACATCAGCTTGGTCCTTACTGTTTCATTAGTGAAAATGTATCTAAGGTACAATTCTATAGACTCTTTCAGAAGTCTAGTGAGACTTGAGACCTACCTCTTGCCAAGTTTCCGGAGTACATAGTAATAACTCTAATATATATATATATATATATATATATATATATATATGTATGTATGTATATGCAGCTAAAAGGTCAAACGTTTAATTTTTTTCTCAGCACTGGGAATTGAATGCAAATGGACTACTATATACCTAGCTCTCCACCCATCAGTGACGGTTTGATAGGAAATGTCTCCCAAGGGAGTGGTGCTATTAGGAGGTATGGCCTTGTTGGAGGAAGTGTGTCACTGTGGCAGCAGCCTTTGCCTAAGCCTCCCTCTCTTTTGCTTCCCTCAGTGTGACTTTTAGTCAACTTCATACTCCCTGCCAGATGTAGGACTCTCAGGTCCATGACCACGTCTACCTGCATGCCTCATGCTCCCTACCATGATAATAATGCCGGAACCATGAAACTGTAAGCTAGTCCCCTCAGTTAAAAAACAGTTGCCATGGTCACAGTGTCTCCTCACAGCAAGAGAAACCTGAACTAAGACAGCACCCCACTTTCTTCCTTTGAACTATTCATTTAGAAACAGGTCTAAGTGATGGCTAAACTTGACCCTCCTCTGCAGCCCAGGCAGGCATTTGACTGCAAATCTTCTTCCTGCCACAGCCTTCCCGAGCAGTAGGGACCACAGGTTTGCACCACCAGGACTGGTCCTTTCCCCCATTTTATTTGTTTTTCTTTTCACCCTTATCCGTTTGGAAAATTCAGTTTTTAGTTTGTGCCCTTGAGAAGATGGCCTTCTCTCTTAATGCCTTGCTCACTCATCCATAAGATGGAGTTAGTAATACTGTCTGCCTAACAGGATGGCTAGGAGAGTTAAATGATTAGCTTATGCACACTAATACACACTGTGAAGTGCGGCTAGAATACAGTAAATTCATGATAATTGCTATTATAACAACTAACTTTAAAGGAAAATATCTTGTATGCAAATGTAAATTTCTTTAAAACACGATCACAAATATTAAAAGTATATACCTCTGGAGGGCTCCCTCTGAGCTGCCTGACAATCAAGCCAAATCCTTCTCCCAAAGCTGCAGACACTCCTGTCTTAGCCAATGCTCTATGCCTGTGAAGATACTCCTTGACCACGGCAGCGTTTATAAGGGAACGCATTTAACTAGGGCTTGTGTACAGTTCAGAGGTGTAGTCCATTATCAGCATGGTGGCAAGCATAGCAGCAGGCAGGCAGGCCTAGGGCTGGAGAAGCTGGGAGTTCTACATCCATATCAGTAGGCAGCAGGAAAAGGGGGGGCGGGAGCCACTGGACCCAACTTGGCATCCCCAGTGACACACTTTCTCCAGCCAGGCCATAGCCCCTGAAAGTGTCATTAACGGCCAAGCATTCAAATCTATAAATCTATTATTATTCCAACCACCACACTCCCTACGTATAGTATTAAGTAAGTCAAACCAAATGGCTTCGTTTTCTTCTGGTGACTGTTGTGGTTGGAGTGAAAAATGTCCCCTGTAGGGCTCAGGTGTTTAAATACCTAGTCTCCGGTTAGTTATGGCACTGTCTGAATTGGTTTAGGAGGAATAGCTTTGCTGGAGGATATGCCACAGGGAGGCAGGCTTTGAGGTTTAAAAACCGTTAGCTACTGGGGTAGAGGATATCCCTGTGACATTTGAGCAAAGAATCTATCTTCCTTCTGCCCTTGTCCTAAGAACTTCTCCAAGGCTAAATTAAAAAGTAAAAAGGCTAATATTTTTGGGAGAGGAAATTGCAAAGCAGCATCATATAAAATCTATGATATTGTTACTAATAATTAATATTATGAATCTACAGTGAAAAAGATCAAGTGGGGGGCAGAAAGAAACACAGGATATGTAGTTTGAAGAGAAAAGGCGCATCAGGAATCTTAATGTTTCACTGGAGGTTTGTGCCCAAGAAGATAGTGGGATAAGGAGAGGCCTGACCTGTCGCCAGGCAACGTGTGGCAGGGAAGCCCTGGGGGCTGCTGCATAAATCTATAAAAGCAAAGCTTGAGTTGTACTTGAGAATCCACGATGTTTAAGACGCCATAGCCATGGGCTATCTGCCAAGGAGAGCTGTAGACAGGGAGTGGAACCAGCCTAACAGGGAATAGTGTATTACAGGCAGCAAAGCCGGGCGTGCAGAGCCGCCTGAACCATGACACCAGACACAGAGCTACAGGAGTTGATATTTGTCCTACCGGCACTCAGTCTCGCTTTAGCCCAGTGTTTCCTCACTCTGTTCCCCTTTTGGAGTGGTAACGTATATTCTGTGCCATCGTATGTGGAAGAAATGTTAGCTCTTACGTTGAGTTTCAGAAGAGAGTTTAGACTTACTTAGACTTTTAAATAGTGTTGATCCTGAAAGACATTAAATACATGCATTTTGCTTTATGAGCCGGCCATGAACCTTTGAGGGCCAGGGAGTGGTATGTGGTGGTTTGCATGAGAATGTCTACTGTAGGCTCAGATGTTTAACTACTTGGTCCCCAGTTGGTGGCACTGTTTAGGTAAGTTTAGGAAGTGTGACCTTGCTGGAGAAAGAGTGTCACTGGGGCAGGTTTGGGCTTTAGAAATCATGTACTATTTCTGGTTGATTCTCTCTGTTTCATGCTTGTGGTTTGAGACATGAGCTCTGAGCTTCCAACTTCCAGCCTTAAACCCCATGCCTGGTACCTGCTGCTTTGCTGTCTCTACCATTATGGACCTCAATTATCTTGAGCCATAAGCCCAGATAAATTTTCTCTTCTATAAGTTGCCTTGGTCATGGTGTTTTATTACAGCAATAGAAAGATAAATAATACAGAGGCTAATAACTTGTAGATTAAAACAATAACATACTCATTCTCTTGCATTTTCCATTGTGCTGGGAATAATACAAACAGCTTCAGGGGGTCCTTTGAATCCCTAAAGGTGGCAATGAAGTTGTTCATCCAGGATGAGCTTTAATGGTTAGGCCTGCTGGAAAGAGTTTATAGCGATGGAAAGAGATTTCTTCCTTCAAGTTGGACAGAGCTGGCTATTGGCAAGAAAGGGCCTTCAGCTCCTCAAACCCACTGTGGTCTTTTGGTGTATGGATTCTCCCAACCCAGTCATTGCCTTTATCAGATCATTGGGGAGACTTGGCATGGTAACTTTTGCCAGCAAACAGGCTATGTATAAAAGACTAGCATATGTCATGTAACTTATGTGTTATATTCAGGTGAATGACTGTATTTTGCTGATTGCAGTGGAGTCGTAAGCCCCGCCTACACTCAAAAGGAGGTGCTCACAGGAGGTGGTGATAGCACCTCCAAGGCTACCCACTGATGTCATCAAGAGGAAACACACTGCTCATTTTCCATTTTAATTGCCCAGCTCAGCCTCTGTTTATCCCCAAAGGCTGGGCCAGTTTTATAGTCTGGTAACTAGAGGTACAAGGCACAGGCAAAATGGAAAGAACCAGGCCAAAAGAAGGTGAAAGGGAAAATTCCGTGTTCTATTTGAATTGTGGCAGGAGTGATGTCGGTGTCTAGAAGGAGCCTTTTGAATTCCTAGGTCTCCATGAGTATGCTCTGGGGGGAAGCACCCTGCGATGAGGCGCACCCTGCAGGCTTGATCCGGCCATCCTTGGACCTACTAGTTTGGAAACTGGCCCGAGTCATTAGCCAAGTTGCTGACCCCACAGACTCATAGGGAAATAACTCTAATCTCCCTTCAAAAGACAAAGGATTATTAGCAACACACCCCTCAAGCATTCTCCTTTCTCAAGGGGGTACAGGGGAAATAAGTTCACATTTCGGCAAGAAAGGATTTGTGCAGGTCTCAAGATGGTAACTCAGCACCAATACAAACTATGAAATGAATCTGACATACTTGCCCCTGAGCTGTTTTTCAGCAGAGTACAAAACTACCTAGAGATTGGTCCAAACTTGGAAAATCATCCTGCAGACTCAACACGTGACTTCCCCTTAAAAAAGAACTACTAGCTGGCCATGATGACATATGCTTGAAATCCCAGGGCTTTACAGGCTGAGGCAAGATAATTACAAATCTGAGGCCAGCCTGGGTTAGACAGAGAGACCCTATCTCAAGAATCCAAAAACAAATGCAACAACCCCCACTCTTATTAAATACACAGAAGTTTGTTGCAGCTGACAACGACTGACATTGATGTAGCTTTCAAACTGAGAATAGATAGCAACTGAAGTATTTGAAATCGGGGTGTAGGTGTAGATGGTGGTTTGTTGTTGTTTGTTGTTTTAAATGAGCACCCCAGGAAGTGTTTATGCGATTATTGAAGAGGAATAGCTATTGTAAACAAAACACCATACCAAAAGCGAAATTCTTTCTTCAAATTACCTTATCTCTGCACTACCACCCACAACCCTAAATTCCACAGACACATCTGCCGATCAGCCAAAGAAAGCATCCCCCAGCCCCTCGGCTCTAATCTCTAAATATAGGCAAGCAACCACACTACCCGGCCGTGCAACCACACTACCCAGCCGTGGACACATAGACTGTGGCCCTGCTGTTCCCCAGGGAAATTCTTTAATATGTTGCTGGCAAATGCTGCTGTTCCTAGCACTACAAATGAACCCCCACTCCCATCTCTCTGGGACTCCTGTGTTTTGAGTGTGTGCTGCCTACACCCCGGGGTTACAGAGTCATGCTGGAAGAAATGTCTGGCTGCTGCAATGCAGCTCAGGGCAGGCCACGCTACCTCCGCTGCAGGCTTCGTCTGCAGACTGCACTTGAATTTTTGCAGGACGCTATTAGGGTTCCCAAGAGAGTTCTCATATGAAGTTCAAGAAATCTGAAGAAACTATGGCGCTTACATGATGGACTAATTTCATTTCAATAAAATTCCCGTATTACATTCAATGCGCCTGGCTTTATTAAGTTTTGTCATAAATGCTGGGAACACTTCCAAATTTAGGCTTGCACAATTATTTTTATTGGTGCGTTAACTAAAAATGGTATATGCATAAGTCAGAGTGTACGTTCGACTTCATCTGGGAAGCCAAAATGAGCTTTGGGTTGATTTATAGTCATTTTACCCCTGTAAATGAGATACAGGAAATGGGAACTAAAGTTTCTGATCACAGCGTTGCTAAACCCTCCACCGGTTCCATCCACAGCTCTGCCGTGGATCTAATGAATTTAAATTCCAAATGTCTATCGGAAACCCACAAAATCACTGAACAAAGAGGCTGGCTTACTTTCAGCCCCAGAGCCATCCAAACAGTGCAAAAAGCCCAGAGGTTTGTTGTACGAAAGTGGGACCGGGGAGTTCTTGGTGCTTTGAAAGATTTTAATTGCTATGGAAAAATCCTTTCAAAGATTTTCCCCCTCAACATGGGCCCCTTGGAAACTTTTCTTAGGGGAACTGTAAAATATTTATACAGCTAGCAACATTGTTTAAAAAAAAAAAAAGAAAAAGCAAGAAGGGAACCGTGCTGAATGAAAAGCAGACTCACTTGGAGCAAGCCCCGCAGACTCAGGGAGCCCTGAGCAGAGAACACTGCTGTTCAGCCCTAGAAGACAGAATTCATCCGGACCAGAACGCCCAAAGCGGAGTTCGCGGGTGTGTTAGTCCAATGCTCTGCCACCATCATTTTAAAACTCTTTATTTTGAAGAAGAACCCCATATTTTGTGGGGAGCTAGTGAGTTTTGTGGAGCCAAGTAACTGGCCCAGCTTACGGAATTTCCCCCAAGAAGTTGTTCTGGGACCTGGATCCCCATCTGGAAATTTGACGCTCTGCCTTTCAAGGCCAATCCAGGCGGCGGTTCTAGAAGCTGTGCTTCCCGCCAGCCGGATTGGTCCACACATATTCTACCCTCAAAACTTGAGAGTAGGAGGCTCACAAGCCATGCTCGAAACCTTAGAAAATATGGCCCTGAATTTGTGAACTGGCCCGAAAGTGCGGAATTTGGGAATTTAAAAGGACTGTGGTGAGCTCATTCTGTAGCTTAATTTGTACTCCCAGAGAAGAAGGAAATTTCCCAGGGCAACTTAATTAGTACTGGTTAGGGTCAGGCCCCAGGTCCATGCGCCTCTCTCATTCTGCAGCATCCGTAAAGAGGGGCTCACCTGGATGATTACAGTTCTCAGCGCTGGACTCATGTGAACTTCTGTTTCAGCGTGTTCTCAATACTTCAATCAACAATGGCGTTATTAAAGAAAGGGCTGAAGAGATAATCGCCCCCTGTATCAACTCCCCAAATACTTTCATTTCCTCCCACTGCTTTATCTTTCTCTGATGAAGCTATGTGCTAATAAAAATCACAGATGTCAATCGCACGGCCTCTTGGGATTCAACCTACACACGGATGCCGTCAACCCCGTAACCCCGTAGAAAGGAAGAAAGAATCCGAGGCCCAACAACCCACAAAGTGGATAATTAATACCAGAGAAATCCAAATGTGGCTACAGCATGGTAGCTGAATTACTAAGGGGCAAGATGAGACAGAGCCCCAAACTTTCCTACAGGGGAGAGTGGTTACTGCACCACACCAATCTTCTCGATCAGAAGAGACCCTCTTGTCTCAAGGCAGATTTAATTGCCATAATTCAATTAACATGCTTTCACTAATTATATAAGCCCGGAGATGACAGCACAGCAGCAGCAGCACCACTGAGAGTAAGCCAAGTTCTTTTCATTTCTTAACTTAGTCTTAATTATAAGTGAATTGCATTGATTTCTTTTTTTCATATCTTGCCTTCAGCTTTTGTGTTGTAGAGGACTCTCATATAATTTAAAGACTTCAGGTCTTTGGCAAATATAAAAGAAAGGTATTTATTTCGTGAACTAACTGTAGCATTCCTAAATATAAATTCTTTTTTTTTGAAGGTGACAATTCTTATCATATGATAAGTGAGATGAAGAATATTCACACCAAGTGAAATGACCATTTATTTCCCAAATTCTGAAGCGTGGGTAGAAGATTCGAAGAAGATTTGTGTACTAATTATTAAGATTGTTATTAGATGAGATGACTTTAGGCGTGTAAAATGCTAGAGAGAGCCAGCAGCTGTGGTACCCGAATACAAAGAATATATGTGTTCTTCCACTAGATAAATCGCACAGCCATTCATATGAGAAGCCTGCCATTCAAAGCCTACCTGGGATGTAAGACACCAAATGTGTAGCGTGTGCTGTGAAAATGATAATTGGATTAGCTCTCCGCTGAAGGAGATAAGACGATGGGCTTTCAGTCTGAGTTACCATAGCCACACACAAATGCAAGTGCACAAACGGGAATTACCTGCTAGAAACCCGCGGCCAGTGGCATCGCCACACTTGGAAACATTCCAACAAAGCAAAGCATCTTCCAGGAGGGTTGGTCCAGTGCTGAACTGTGTAACAGAATCGATTCATTTTGGTAAATCTCTACATTCATTTATCAAACATCTATGTTCTCCACATCACATCATTACCAAAGTTTTCGTAATTCTGTGAATTTTGATTTAGTAGGATTTCATGGTGAGGTCAGAATTTTTCATATATTTAGGTTTTCAAAGACATCAGAAGAGGGGCTGGAGAGATGGCTCAGAGGTTAATAGCACTCAATGACTGTTCTTCCAGTGGTCCTGAGTTCAATTCCCAGCAATCACATGGTGACTCACAACCATCTATAATGAGATATGGTGTCCTCTTCTGATCTATAGGGATATATGTGGGCAGAATACTGTATACATAATAAATAAATAAATCTTAAAAAAAAGACATCAGAGTAGAATTAGAACTGATTTCCCCCTTTAAGAGTTCTTTGTCCTATTTTTCTGCCTAAAATTGTATTTTATTTAGATCAAATTTTGTCTTATGCATTTCCTACTTCATAAGCCTCAGAATGAAGAATAAGAAGTGTTGACTGATAGTACCCACTGATAGTACCAAATGACCAGACTGAGGTCAGGCTAGGCAACAGGGAAAACAGACATCTTAAAAATCAAGTAACCACCAGCTCAGCAAAGCCAACCATCACCCATGAACATGAGGCGAATCCCCCACCCCATCCTCATTGCTTGCTATGACCTCCCTTTCCCCCAGTTACTAGGCTTCTTGTTTGGGGCTACTTTATCTTACAGAACAGTGAGGACTTCAAATTCACTAGTTAGTTCCTGTCATTGATGTTTATTTATCCCAACAGGTCATAGTCTGCCCAAAGGTGAACATGTCACTGCCATGTTTCAGGGCTGGCGCTCAAGTGTTTTTCGTAAACATTCGTATGCAGTGAGAGAAAGAAACCGAGGCTTCCATCTCATCTTCCAAGAGCTTTGACTTGTTGGGAATTTTTCACTTGCATGGAATAAACACATGTTTCAAACTCTTGAGATTTAGGAAGACAGTAAGACTTCTTAAGGTCTTAGAATAGACAATATCTCCTCGTTTTCTACCCAAGACATCCGGAAGAAGAATTTGGTTGGTTTAGACTTGGTCATTTGGCCATCCAAAATACAGTACCAAACCCACCCAGACTGAATTAGCTGACTATCTCTGTGGCCAGTGGGTTACACTACATCGTTCTCCTGGCTTCACCAACATATATCTTGTGTTGGGAAACAGTAGTAAGGAGAAGATGGGTGGGTAGTGTGTTAGGAACAGACAATAGTGGTACCCAAATGGTCAACCTGGTCTGGAAGAAGTCAGGCTTTTCCAAAGTTCTGAGTATTCAGAAGCAATCACCTTAGTATGGGTGACTTTTACTTCGTAAGTAAGAGATGCTTGGATTAATGCGAGTTCAAGTTACCCATCTTGACTGAATCTTCAGTTAGGAAAAGGGAGGCCACATACCAGTAGCTGTATTTTATAGCTATATTCAGAGTGCTACCAACTGGTCGTCAGAGAAACTTGGCTTGAAAAATAGTACATACATCATGGTTGACTTGGGGAAAGATCCGCGGGACAGGAATGGCAGGGGTTAGAGATAAAAAGTGTTCACCTTCATTGTAAAGAATGTTTTATTGCTCCTGGACACATAAGCCCAGAATGTCCAAAAATCTGTCTCCTTTGGGGGCCACTGCTCCTCACTGCTTTTCTGTGGCTGTAGGATGCTTTGTTATGCCCACACCACACATAACCAAATCCCACTTCCACAGAGAAATGTACAATGGGATGAATTTTTTTTTTACCTTGTTAGTTATATTTTTCAACCCACATATGGCTGAACGAGAAGCCCGCACCACCACCCCTGTCCACACACACACTTTACTCTGTGTGTCAGGGCAGGCTTCCCTATTTACACAAGGACAGGAGAAAAGTTTGAGGAAGGCGAAAGGGTCACTGGGCCCATTATCCTGGCTGTCTATGGCTCTCCCCTGTCATTTCCTCTCATCCATCAATGTCCTCCCTAGAAACTCATCCATGTCCCTTGAGTTTTGATTATTTTTTTCCTTAGGTAATGTTCCTTTTACAGAACCTATTTTAAGATCATTATGTTCTCTGCAAAGTTGTTTGGCCAGAACGTTCCTGTTGATCCAGGCTTTCCGTCTATCCAGATTGTTTTTCTTATTCCCACATGCAGGGAATATTAGCATTCTTTCTTATTGTGGGGAACTGGGCAGTAATCTTACACCATATGTATTTTTATATCAAAAGTCATGAGATCCTTATTTTGCATTCCTTAACTATGAGCCATCTTCCATTTCCCATCCTTCACAAGGGTAAGCAGGGCCGGCGTCACCATTAGAGAATTCCCAGAGAGGCTTGGGAATCTGGTCCTTTGATTTTTCCACTTGGCAAAGGAGCGGGAGGGTCCCCGCCTGTTTGTTTGCTTTGGGATAAAGTCTTTTAAGTTCTAGTCATTAACTGCCTAACTCCCAGGTACTTCATGCTTGCCACCCTGATGTCATGGTAACTGTAGCTGGAAAGCAAGCCCAGGCTGGGGGAAGTGAAAAAAAAAAGGCGGGAAACAGATTGGAAGTAGATGCTCTTCTGAAGCTTGCCAGTGCTTACCTAATGAGGAAGGAATGCAGCGATGGCCACAGTCAGGATTTTAAGGACCACTGGTCTTCAAGGACTTCCACTCAGGAATTCTGCAGATGGCAGCTTTCGGGAGTTATAGACAAGTGAAACAACTGTCCTGTGAACAGCAAAGTCTGGGAAACACCGCATCAAAATTCACGGAGCGCATTAGCATATTACAGGCTCTGATGGCTTCACGTTAAATAAACGGAGTTAACTTTGTTTAACTCAGCATTCCCAAAACCTATTTGAGCTTGAAAACCTTGCCACAGTTTACCCAGAGGGGACCTGCAGAGCCGCATTCCTTGAACTGCTCAATTAGAGGACAAAGAAATACAAATTCTATTATCTTAAAAGTGGTATGCTCTTTGTAGATACTAAATATGCGAATGTAATTTCCTTCTCTAATCATTGTTTGCTGCTATATCTCATGGACCAGGGCCATGGGGTTCACCGGCCCAGTGACTGGGGGAGGGGGAGTAGATGAATTCTTGGATTTTTCAGCAAGATAAGTCTTCATAGAGGGGGGAGGAGGGTTTCTTGGTTTTGTTTTTTATTCTTTTATTGTTGATTAGATGCATCTGGGCATAAGTTTGGGGGACCATATAGAATTTTACGTAAGGGATATCTAGATAGAAAGGGGAGTAGGAAGAAAACTACATTTTTGGCGCTGGCAACGTTTGCCCCATGATTGTAGAGACAACTTGGAAAGTGGAAAGTAAATAGGTCAAACTGGATCTGATTGCCCCTTCTGCAAAAGAAGGATGAGTACTAGCGAAACACGGAGGGGTCAGAGTGCCTGGTTCCTCCCCAGGAGACTTCTGGTGTGGACAGGCAGAGCTGATATTTGGAATTTAATTTCACAACCCTTCCCTGACTTTGAATATGGCTTGGAGGACATTCAACTATTTCCAATACCGTCAGAGGGCCAAGACGAGAGAGAAGCACTCAGCCGTGATGGGCCAGTAGACCCCAACAAAGGAGAGCAAAGCCAGCACACCACACCTGCCACCAATGGCTGTGGGTCAAGAGTACAAAAAGGGGCCTGGCTGGTGCTCTGTGACCTGTTCACAGAGCCCGTGTGAGGCTCTTGAGAATCCTGCTGCCCTCTGCCTGGCCCAGCTCAGCACTCCATGTGAACTGGGGAAAAGAGCAGAAACAACTAAGACCAAGCACTATCCACGTGGCGTATTTGTATTTGTGGCTTGAACTAGAATTTGCCTGGACATTTAGTGACACATTTGCCTACTCACCCAAAGAGTGCGGCTCATGAGAAAAAAAGGGAAACAATAGAAAGGAGCTGTGCTTTTTGTGCATGTGTGTGAGTTTGAGTGCGGAACTTCAGACATTGCTGCATCCCGAGTTAGTATTCTAGAGACACTTGTTAGGAGCCCAGTTGCAGCTGCGACAAAAGCCTGAATGAATTGCCGTAGTTTCCAGCTTACTGGGAAGGAGTCACTGCACTGCAGAAGCCTAACTGCGATCGTTATTTCCCCCGACACACAGAATAGCACCTAGTTCAATGTACTCAATATACATTCAATAAGCACTCATTTAGATGAATGAATGAAGGGATGAATGAATGAAATGCTCTTAGGTCCTAATCTCAGGACATGCTCTACAGGGAATTCACCTGTGTGCCTTTCTTTTTTCTTTTTTTTTAAATTGATTTTATTGAGCTATTTATTTATTTATTTATTTATTTATTTGCTCCCCTCCCATCCTCTCTCCTCCCCTTCTGTCCTCTCCTTTGGTTCCCCTGCTCTTAATTTGTCTCTTGTCTTTTTCTACTTCCCATGTAAATTAGATCCGTGTATGTCTCTCTTAGGGTCCTCATTATTGTCTAGGTTCTCTGGGATTGTGGTTTGTAGGCTGGTTTTTTTTGCTTTATGTCTAAAAGCCACTTATGAGTGAGTACATGTGACAATTGTCTTTCTGGGTCTGGGTTACCTCACTCAGTATGATGTTTTCTAGATCTATTCATTTTCCCAAAAATATCAAGATGTCATTATTTTTTCTGCTGTGTTGTATACCCCAATGTGTAAATGTACTACATTTTCCTTATCCGTTCTTTGGTCGAGGGGCATTTAGGTTGTTTCCAGGTTCTGGCTATGACAAACAATGCTTCTATGAACATAGCTGAGCACATGACCTTGTAGTATGATTGAGCAACCCTTGGGTATATACCCAAAAGTGGTATTGTTTGGTCTTGAGGAAGGTTGTTTCCTAATTTTCTGAGAAATAGCCACACTGACATCCAAAGGGGCTGTACCAGATTGCACTCCCACCAGCAATGCAGGAGTGTTCCCTTTACCCTATAACCTCTCCAGCATAAGTTGTCATCAGTGTTTTTGATCTTGGCCATTCTTACGTAAGATAGGATCTCAGAGTTGTTTTGATTTGCATTTTTCTGATGGCTAAGGATGCTGAGTATTTCCTTAAGTGTCTTTCAGCCATTTTAGATTCATCTGTTGAGAGTTCTCTGTTTCTTATTAAAGGAAAAAATGAAAAGAAGTAAGATTTAGAATGAAGCGCTCCTAGAAGTCATTCCTCCCGGGTAGTGTCCTTTCTTTCTTTTCCCTCTTGTTTCTGTTTTTATTCAGCCATTTGTTTCCCCCTCTGCCTTACACCTGGCTAAATGCTTTGGAGATAGTTGGTCAGCAGATTAAAGGAGTGGTCCAGGCTTTGAGCAGTTCCAGCTCCTCCTGAACTGTGGCTTGGATAAGCTTAAACTTACTTTAAAGGGAAAACAGAGTCTTCTGTTCATGGCTTGAGAATGTTCGTAATCATGGCCTGATTCTCTCCATGTTCATCCTGCATGCTTGTCCCTGCCTACCTTTGGAGTCTCTCTGTAGGCTGTGGGTCCTGTGCTCTCCCGGGGTTTCCCCTGTACCTTTCAAATGACACGGTTTGTTGGATTATGACCCGCTTGCACTTCTATTTCCTCCTAGAGACGTTAAGCTCACCGAAAACCCTGTCTTTATCATTGCAGCATCACACTGCTTCCTATAGTGTGCATGGAGCACATGAGCTAAACCGGGCAGTTTTGATTCCTTAAAAGCAAAAACGCGCACGCGCGGGGGGGGGGGGGGAGGAAGGCGGGGGGGGGGGGAGGCGGGGGCGGGTGTTACTTTTTCAATGCTGGCATGCGTTTCATACTCTCCTGACCCAGCTGGCCCACCAAGCCTGCTGGATGTGGTAGAGTGGATGCCACCCTTGCTCACCACCCCTCTGGCTGGACATTCATGGAGCACCCACGGAGTGTGGGGGGGTCTGTCTCTTTTTGCCTGCTGCCCTGACTGTTGCAGTATGTGCCCCTGCCATGTCACAGGCACTCAAAAGTATCAGGATTGCAGACGACTCCTGAAGACGCGAGTTCCTTAGGCTGCACGATGACGTTGAGTTTCCTTCAGGTCACGCGGCTTCGGAACCGAGTTGAGGCCGCGAGAGTAGAACAAGTCCTTCCTGTCCGTCTCAGACAAGAGCCAGAGCGCTTGATATTTGCTAGTTATCTCCATAAAGAACAATTCTGTATCTTTTGGGTATCTTGGTGATAAAAGGAAGATATCTCTCTAGTTTCCCAGCTAGGGGTTAAATGGTTGTGCATATGTTTCGCATTCTTCTGGCTTTGCTTTTCATAATCTTTTACTGGATTGTAAGTGCCAGATGAGTTTTGTTTTTCTATTAAGGCAAAAATATGCCTATTTTGTTCAATCGTCTCTCCTCTTTCCTTGCCATTGTGCTGAGCATATTATAGTGGTAATAATTATAATAATTATGGGTCATTGAGAAAGTTCAACAGGTAAAGGTGCTTGATCTCTGGAGCCCACAAAAAGGTGGAAAAAGAGAATAGACCCCTCCCAAATTTGTCCTCTGATCTCCATACACATATTATGGTGCATGTGCCAATACATACACATTGTTCACACACACAGAAAGTAAAAAATGGAAAGAACAAATTCTAATGATGATGATGATGATGTAGTGTGTATTTCCATCCACGCTACGCTGTCCTTTGTACAGCTGTCTTACTAGCTCAGGGTGCCCACACATCCCCTCTGTATCTATCAGTCACATCCTATAGGTGGACGAAGAGAAGCAGGAAGAGGCTAAATAACTGGCCGATGGTCACCCATCAAGTAGCTTGTAGTTTAAATATAGGCATCTGATGCTAGGACTCAAATGCTTAGCAACCAGACTGCACTCTGCCCCTGTTCTAGAAAACAGGGTACCTTTCTGCTTCTGCCTCCTTGCAGCGGGACTCATTCTTGGAAGCAGACTCGGCAGACAGGAAGGCACAGGTGAGCGAGGGAGGTCTGCGAGTAAGTCAAGGGTGTAGAGTTGAATGGAAAAGCTCAAGGCAAGCATGGGGCACGTGTCATAACTAATAGAAGTGGGGAGATTCTGAAGAGACAGAAGCTCAATGACTCAAGATTTGGGGGTAAAGTTCCTGGTGAAGCACTCTAAAAATACCCCAAGACCTCATCAAAAAGCCTTCTAGTACGGACCTTCAGTATCCTTCGGTTCAGCCTGTGTCTAAGTAAGACTGGGCTATGTGAAGATTCAGCCTTGACTTCAGTGGCATAGACAGTTAGTGAGACTATCTGTGTCTTGAGGACTCTCAGGGAAGAAGAAAGAGGAAAGAACCAGGCCCAAGCTTGAAGCCAGCTGCAGCTTGGAGTTCTGTTCACAATCCCTCCTGTGTTGGATTTGGGGATATGTGCGTTCACCCAATGACAAAGAAGAAAAGAGGAAGCGAGGGCTGCAATGTCATAGAAATGGGAACAGGGAGAAAGGGAGTGAGGCTTCGGAGTCTCTGATTTGTGTGGTGTGATCTCTGACATGGCTCCAGCTCGGCGGGATTTATGTGGCTTCATTCATCACACTTTCTTTTGAAATGAAATTTTCTGCCCTGGAGCCTTTGAACATTGACATCCAAACACAATATATTCCTTTAAAACCACCTCTGGATAAAGAGAACCTGCAGAGGGAATTCCCCCAGCTCGTAGGTGGGGTCTGTTTGCTTCTCAGATCTTGAAGTTCTGCGTGGAAATGGCCCCTCCCTCCCAGACCGGAGAGGAGTCCTTCATCTCTGATGAACGACAAGCAGTGCCATCTAGTGGCAATTTGTGCTTTGTTTCTCCTGAAAGGGACCTCCAAGCCCAGCTTTCTCAGGACTGGGAACAACAGTCATCTTTCCAATGTAGTTAAATGACAGGGGCGAGAGCATGTCACAGAACTGCTGCCAACCAAAGTGGCCGAGGCTGAGGCTGGCCTTTTGTTGATAGGCTGTCAATTTTTGAGTGCTGTGAAGTCCACGCAAATCACTCAGAACAGTTGCCTGGGAGGGGAAAGGAGGCAAAAGAACATTCTTGCCAACTCCATATCATTTTATCTCGCTATAAAACGACCCCTGGTTTGCTGGTGAACAAACCCTAAAGAGGTCAAGTTCAAAGTCAAGCAGGGAAGTTGCAGAGGAGGGGGTTAATCCCGGTCTCTTTACCCTTTATTTCTGGTTCTGCTTTTGTTGAAGTTTCTTTTCCTGGAGGTCAACATTTCTAAGCCCTTCCATATTGTCAGCCACTGAGTTATCAGTGATATCTCAGAAGAGGTAGGGGGTGCTGTTAGAATTTTCTAGATCACGGGTCCTGTGGCAGAGGTGCAAAGGGAGAAATGGCCTACACTTTAGCTTATCACACCGTATCCTTGAGTTTGAAACACAACAGCGGAATGTGTGCCAGCTTTTAGCAAAGCCACCACCAGCTGCCTCTCCAGCTGCAGCTTTGTGCGGGGCCTTGGGGCATCCCCAGGGCACCTGTGCCACAACCTCCTCGCCTCAGCCCTGCACCTTGAAAGTGAATTCTAGCTTGTCAGTGCCTGTCTTAAGAAATCATTTTTTTATGGATTGGTGAATTTCAATTGTGCGAAAATAAGTTAAAATACATCCTTCATAATTGGAGAACAGAGGGTGTCTTTAAAGCGAGAAACTACTTGGGGTTGCGCAATGTATGTTTGGTCAGACAATAAATATTGATTTCCTTTGTTTCTGAAAGTTATTTGAAATAGAAGCAAAACTATATATAAGATATAAACCCCTATTCACTCATTAATCACGGGGATCAATTTGACTCCATTGCTAAAGCAAGAGAGAGCATTTGGCTACAGCTGGTAGTGATGAAGCAAGTTCTGGATCTTTAATCAGGCACTCAACTACAGTTACATAGGTAAATTATTGTGCTGTTTGACTCTAATAGACCACCCAGACAGACCAATATGAGGGACATAAAGTTTTAGGTTACATAGCAAATTAAGATATACTCTAAATTTGGCCCCAACTACAGCCCAAAGGCACAGAAAATAAAAGACTGCAGAACACACAGCCCTCAAGTCAACATCTAGACCTCAGTCCCTCAGGGATCCTCCCAAAGCTCAGGTATCACTGAGGAAGAGGGGGCAGAAAGAGTGTAAGAGCCCAAGGCAGTGGTGACTTCAGGGAGAAAGTATTTTCTAGACACATCAGGGCAGCTGCCCTTATGAACTCACTGAGGTTGTGACAGCGTATGCAAGACCTCAGACCCAGCAAATCCCCCGCATGGAGGGGGAGTCACTGTGAAGTTCCGCACTAACCATGGAGCTCCTGGCAAGCGCAAGCTGCTGGGAAAGGCCCCGTCAGTTTTTCAACCACATGGTTCCAGTAGAAGGCCGCATATCCAGGAGTAACATGGTTGGTAGACACACACACACACACACACACACACACACACACGACTGGGTGGATGAGAATGAAGGTGGAAAGGGAGGTTGGGGAGGATCTGAGGGTGCTGAACACGATGAAAGAACTAACAAAACATTTTTTTAAAGTCAGATCAACAGCAATCAAACAAATATCCTTCTGACACTGTAGTTGACTCCCTGGAAAAAAGTAAAAGAATGTCATTAATTAAAAGCTGCAGCCTCTTTTCTATCTTTCCTTTTATAAAAAATTAAATTACTACTACTACTACTATTGGGTTTTTTGTTTCTTTTTTCAAGACAGGGTTTCTCTATGTAGCTCTGGCTATCCTGAACTCACTTTGTAGACCAGGCTGGCCTCAAACTAAAAGAGATCTTCCTGCCTCTGCCTCTCAAATGCTGGGATTAGAAGCGTGTGCCACCACCACCCAGCAAAGTTATAGATTTCAAAGCTGCTGCCTGACCACAAACAGGACTCAAGCCTCAAATATTTCCTCTTCAGTGCTAAAAGTTCATTTCCCCTGAAATTACCTGTAGTTAACATTTTTGAGAGGTAATTTTTTTGTTTTCGAGACAGGGTTTCTCCGCAGCTTTTGGTTCCTGTCCTGGAACTCGCTCTTGTAGACCAGGCTGGCCTCGAACTCACAGAGATCTGCCTGCCTCTGCCTCCCGAGTGCTGGGATTAAAGGCGTGCGCCACCACCACCCAGCTTGAGAGGTAATTTTTGAATTACCTTCTTCACCAGCAAACACTGGCTATATCTATCTATATACCATATATATATATATATATATATATATATATATATATATGCCCCTGAGAAGTGAAATACAGACTGTGGAAACATGGAGATATTAATGGGGTCTTTAGATATTTGTAAAATGCTTTCTATAAAAATTAAAGCAGGGAGTGTCTCCATGTTAAGGTTATTAAATACGAGAATTCATTGTCTTTCAGAACTCAGGCTCTAGCATTGCTACAAACAAATTTGACCTAAATTGTTTTTAAGAATGAATGCTTGACACCTTTTCACAACAGCAAGAAGGAATTGTAGTACCAATAAGCAGTTGACAAAAGCAACCGTTCATTTTCATGGTGTTAATCACGGAAACCACACTAAGAGGCAAAACCAGGGATTGCAAATGTGCGTACGGATGCAGCCACCCTGGGGACCCCAGCTTGGGCTGCCCTTGGCTTGGACTCTACTGTGTCATAGATTTTAAATTTCTGAAATCTGTGATGTGGAGCCCTTTTCCTGGCAGAAGCTCACTCTGAGGGTTCTACCGAGGGAGACCCGATGGTGAATTGGGTACTAAGTGGTCATGGAAGGATAGGGTGGATATTACTGCTGCAAACCTATGGGTTCCAGCGTTGCCTTTCCATATGAGTTAAGAGGTTTTTATCTGTGGGTACATTATTCTTTTAATTCTCCCAGTCATCTCCCAGTCTTCATGGGAGAGCGTAGACAATTTGGCTCACTTAGGCAGTTTTCACTGGCAGAGAGACAACCACCAGCACAAGAAAGCCCCCTTCTGACGAAGACAGAGAAGAGGGACTTTGAAATGCTATCTGTTTAGACTGTGTGTTCAGGCTCAAAGTCAGGCCCAGGCTAATTATAGTCTTACTATCCCCCATTACTTTCATTTACCACAAGGCTGTTGTGATGGTTTGAGTGAGATGTCCCCCATATTCTTCGGCATTTAAATACCCGGTACCCAGTTAGTGGCCCTGTCTAACCAGGCTCAGGAAGAATGACGTCACTGAAGACGAGCTTCGAGGTTTCCGAAGTCAAGTGCTCTTCCCGGTTGGCTCTCCTTGTTTCCAGCTTTTGGTTCAGTTTGTGAGCTCTCAACTGTTTCCGCCACCTTTGCCACCATGCTTCTCGGCAGTGACGGCGATGGACTCTTATCCCTCTGGAACCCTGGCCCCAAATAATTTCTTTGTTTAATAAGTTGCCTTGATCATGCTTTTTATCACAGAGGTAGAAAAGTGATCAGTACAGCAGAAAACACGCTGGTACTGTGGGAGGCAAACTCAGGGGCCTGTGGAAGTAGACAGCCAGCCGCTGCTGCTCTCCACAGAGCAGGGAGTGAGGGTAGCGGCTCCGAGACTGTCGGTTCTCCCCTTCTAAGACTGGCCTCCTGATACGATAACGGCTCTCTTTTGTGCTACATGACTGTCCACATGACATAGCCAATGGACTCTGAGTAAAGATAAGCCTATTTTATCCTCCCCAGGATTCTGGAAACGAAACAGAGGCGACCCCCATTGCAGGCAACGCTTAAGATATAAAGGGCAGGCCCCCGGCACGTTGCCAGCTACATAGAAATGACTTTCAGAGAATCGCAGCACCGTTCAGGAAGACATATGGGATGGAGACAGCATGCTCTGGTTCTCTTCAGTACCCTGGCCCCACAGTGCCTGAAGCCATGCTGCGGCCATGTCTCTCTCGTGCACAGACTGAGATATGGTCACTTGGAATCGCTGAATTCTGGCGAACACAGGGCCCTTCCTCCAATGGGCACTTCAACGCACTTTCAAACCCTTATTAAAATACGAAGAACTCAGACGGGCTGCTCCTGTTCTGACTACAGTTCCTGAAGTCGCCTCAGTCCTGGCAGCCGAGAAGGCGGTGCACGCCTGAGGCAAAGGCCAGGCCAGAGCCTTTGGAGAAGAGGGCAGAAGTGTGGGAAGGGGGGCGGAGGAGACAGCAGTAAGAAGAGATTTCAGAGTGAGAAATGGTCTTGCAAAAGAGCCTTAGAGGGGACAATAAACACATTTTATTGCTTTCATATCAGGGTGCTGTGAAGCCAGTGTGTTTAGGCTCCTAGTCCGACAGTGACCGCGAGCTCGGAAAAGGGAGGACTGACATTGACTCTCGTTCTTCTGGAATATTATTTCTAAGAACCCCCAGGCTGAAAGACCCTGATCAACCTTGGATATTTTTAACCCTGTACTCTATTGCTAAGTCATCGAGGAGACAAGGGCCGGGGCGTTAATATAGGATCTTCTCGTGGTCCCTTATTTAAAACACGACTGCTTTGACTGGAGAGCAGTAAAACCTCATTAGAACACACTTAGAGTTGACATTTCCAGGCTGTATTGTTCATGTTTTTAAGTCCTGGAGAAAAGCCTATTAAAGCCGTGTTACCCACATTAATTCAACATTTAGTCACTTACAATACAAACCCCAGCCTTTTGGAAAATGTCATTAAAAAAGTTTTGCCATATATGGACATTATTTATGGCTTGAGCCCTATTGCCTATTTATAAAATGCCCTTTATCAGACCCAAATGCCCACTTCAGGGGTTCTCATTCTGAGCAACAACTGGCTTCTTACATTATCCAATGATGCAGGGAAGTTAAATTACAGGCAGTTCATATCATAGAAACAAAATGTTTCCTGCAATTACTGATAAGGGACAGTTCATTTTCTCTCTGTCATCCTGGAAAAAAAAATCCTCCTAACAACAATTCATGCCTGGTTAAACAGGATTTCCACATCTCCTGCTGACATCTTTCCAAATAATTCAGGGCTGTTATTACTGTATAGCCCTGGCAAGGCTCAAAAGCAAGCAGACTTGACGAGTCTGCTCAAAGCACAGCTTAAGTAGTTGTAATTAATAATAATTACATGCCCACTACACTCCAGTTTTATCATATTATCCGTCAATGCAAATAAAAAAAATCCCCATACAACACACTTGCAGCAAGATTGGTGCATTTATAAAGCGACCTCATAGATGTTCTCATCATAAAGTTTACAGTATTTGTGCTCGTTCCTGTTTTTATTGATGTTCGTTATTCTCTGTCTGCTTGCAAAATGTGGTTTGGGTAGCATACAGCATGTGGCCGCATGTTTCTTTCTCCCAAAAGCCTCCTCATTCCTGCCGTGACTCGGATTCGAACCGAGGTTGCTGCGGCCACAACGCAGAGTACTAACCACTATACGATCACGGCGAGCTACCGACGAGCTGAGCACCAAGCTTCCCTTAAAGGCAACTGCAATATTAAAATTTGTGGAAACACTGCCATCTATTGCTTAAGTGTGCACATTTTCTTGTTAGTGCCAAGGACGACCTGCAGTTCTGTTCCTCGACTGAGAGGCCCAGCACCAAAGCCAGCATGGCAGCAGCTCCGCCTTCTTCACTGGCTGGGAAAGTTGTCCTAGGAAAAAAGAAACTGGATTCCCTGTCTGTGGAATGGTAATCAAGGTAACAAGGCGGACAGACACCGGCTGACTGCTTCATGGTTTGCACTGTTTATTCAGAGAAGGTTGCACCGCCCACTGTGCAATCCACCTACTACGCTGCCCTGAACTGCATGAATTGGAGTCTCGGTGTTTGTCTATTTCCACATGCTAAGGTAGCACTACCAGACAAAATGCCATGAAATTCAGAGGATCTGAGGGGCTAATTTTTCCAAGCAGAGAAACAGAATATATACCAAATGAGGCACGGTTCCCTCCAAACCTGCTGATCCCAAAGCTACTCTTTCCCCAATTCACTGGTTTAAAGGCACAAAGGAACCGGGCTTCCCTTAGCGCCGACATCCCATCGGAGGGAAGATGCTAGGATCCATGCTTCGTACACTTCAGGGGAGATTTATTACACATTATCTTGTAAAAATTATTCTCTACAAGGTATTTGAAGGGCTGAGAACCTTACAAGAAAGCCTACAAAAAAGCCTGTTGCTATAGAATGGGCCGTTATTGGGCTATCTCTTTTAAGCCTTGGAAACCTAGGTGCAGCTGGCTGGGGCTGGCTGGCAGGGTGGTGGAGCGCCAAATCAATGTGCCGATTGGTTGCTAGGGGCTCCCTGGTTTCTTGGGGGAGAGTGTCTCTGGAGGTAAGATTCAGACACAAAAGTTCTCTCTCTCTCTCTCTCTCTCTCTCTCTCTCCCCCCCTCCCTCCCTCCCTTCCTCTCCCTCTCCTTCTCCTATCGCTTCTATCTTCTTCACACTTTCACAAATACTTTTTCTTTCCGTGGTGTGGTAGAATATTCTTGCCCAGTTTCCTGAGTCCCGAATGGTCCGTGCAAGAAGCAAGGCCAAAGGTGAAAGAACATAGCAGGTCAGGTCACCAGCCTGAGAAAGGACAAAACAAGTCTCTTGGTGAATAGGAAATAGCAGTTTCCCAAACCAGTGTGGTTTGTTTTGTTTTGTTTCTTTGTTCTTACTATGGTCAGTTTGTAATTGAAAACACTACTTTATGAAAAAGATCCCTATGATACAAATTATGGACTAATATTCTGTTTGAATTCCAGCTTGTCACCAATAAACTGGAGAGAGGAGGCCACTTTGTAAACCTCTGTGCTTTTCTATGTAAGGATCACAATGGCTTCTACCCAACAGGACTGTCCTGAGGACAGATAGGCAGATACATGTCAATATTTAAAACAGGCCTGTCACATGGTAAGTGCTACAGAAATGCTACTTGTCACAGTTTAAATAAACACATTCCATTAGCTGCTGGAAACCATGTCATGTGACTGTCAGTCTGGGATAGACCACGCGACAGTGCCCAGGATAAAGTTGTCCCTGTTTGTGCCATCCCAGGGCTGGCTCTTCTGTGTCTCCTCATTCAGGGACCAGGCTGACGGAACAACTGCTCTCGGGAGCTGACTGAGCATTGAGTGATGTTCATTGCTTGGCAAATGGAAACAGCTCTGGAGATCTTGAAATGAGCAAGTTAAAAAAAAAAGCTCTTTGGATCAGCTGAGCCATGTGTCCTTGCCCTGTGGGTCAAAGTCTTGGGGCAAGAAATATGGGTTTTGAACTATATGCAATAAATAGTTACTAAGCAGCCATCAGGAGTTGTTGGGGACCATATCGTCCAGGCTTTGATGACCATTTCGCAATGAGAAGTTCATCTCCATTCCGCTATCCTCTTGGAGTCCTGGATGTATATGATATCACCCAGTCTCTCCATTGCCAACAGCTAAGGTTAGCCCTCCTAGTCTGAGCTTCCATTTCACATGACTCCTTACGACTTCCGAAATGGAGTTCTATTGGAACAAAAGTAAAATAAAAAGCAATGGCCAGAGAGGAAAATTCACCACCATGTGCTGGACTCTTCTTTTGTTGGATTTCTGTGGCACAAACAACCTGGAAATAATGCCTTCAGTTCCCTTCCCCTGCATCTGTCAGTACGGACAGTGTCCCGATAAACAGGATGCGCTGACATTTGGCTTTGCTGTTTCAATACAAATACCCAGGAACGAGCTCTCCATTAAGTACACCTAAGTGGCAACCTGCTCCGCTGATCAAGGGAGAGGAGGCATGAGGATGGAAATGGGGGTAGCGCTTGCTTTTTTTGAATTCTAGTGCCCTCTCCACTTGTTCTTCCTGTGTGACCTTGGGCTGCTCACCCATCGATCCAGGGTGACTGAGCTAGATGGCGTCTAAGGTTTTGTTTTGTTTTGTTTTTCTCTGACATGCCACAAAGTTAACTTAAAGAAATCCGTTCATGGAAGAATTTCTCTTTCTTTAGTAAGTGTTTCATACCACTTTGTTTATAAGAACACTACTATAAGACCAGACGCATACACACACTGTGGGTCAAATTGTTTGCAGGCTTGAATGGCAAAGGTTCCATGATGACCAGCCTCTCTCATTTGTGAGGGGCCTGAAATGATGGATTTCGCTTCCAAAGACACTAACTGTTGACTCCCTTCTCCGAGTCTTTAAGCGGAAGATTGATGCTTACCAGGGTCTCATTGTTAGAGTAACAGTCTTGCTGCCTGACTGCGGTGGTGTCCCTCTGATGGAGTTGTTACCTCCTGGCCCTTCATAATGGATTCTAGCAGAGGAAAGGGGGCTGACAAGGGGCCAGGGACTGCAAGGGTCCCCACCTCCCAGCTGAGCCCTGTCTCCTCTGTCACCCCTCCTCCCTCTTTTCCCAGACTCGGCTCTGTTTTCTCCTCCTCGTCCCTTTTTTCAGTTAGCCTCCTGCCTCACTGGGGGTGGGGAAATGACAGTCAGATCCCTCACTGGGCTGGAGGCCAAGCACGCCAATCCACTGGGCCGAGGCTGGCTGCCTGCCCAGTTTTCAGACAAAGACAGGTTGGGAACCCCCCTACAAAGAAGGCTCCACGGTCCCCTCCTCCCGGGGTCCTGTCTCTTCTTGGGCACTTTCTAGAACACTACCCCCATCCTAGGAAGCTCTATGTGTGTGTGTGTGTGTGTGTGTGTGTATGTATGTGCAGAAGAGAGAAAAAGAGAAGAGAGGAAGAAAGAAAAGGAGGCAGAGAGGCACATGGTAGAGAGAGAGACTAAAATTAGACAATCTGCTACCTAAATGGGAACCAAGGATTCTACGTACACCGCACACACCTCCGAGAAGGAGCTGCCTTTTCAGAAGGGAAAATAAGGCTGCTGAAAGCAGGGGAAACCCAAACACAGGCTGGCTTTGAGTTTCAAACTTCCACGCGAGTCTCCGTTACGCACAGTGTGGAATGGTGGACTGACTCAGACTTGAGCATCTCCTTAAGATATCCCGCCTGCGCCAGGAGATCCCTGATTTGGAGGCATCACAAAACACTGGCGTAAACGCACTCTTTTTCTGAATGCTCGTAACCACAAAATGTTTTAACAGCTCGCATTTTCAAGAGTAAACTGCCGGGAGTGATTTTCCCTGTGCTTATTAATGAATTCTATTTAAGCAAGTCAGAAATCTTGCTGTGGGGAAAGCTGGAACTGCGGGTATGTGGGGTGGTGGGGGGGTGGTGGTGGTTGGTGGTTTCATTTTAATTTTTTTTTGCCTGAAGGCACCATTATAAAACTCCAGATGCAAAGCCCTCTGATAGAATTCCTCCTCCACACAGCTCTCTGGAACACGCAGCCTAACCTTCCTGACTGGCAGTCCAGGCCTCTGGAAGCCTTCCGAGGGGGCTGATCCATTAGTGATGATGTGAGACAGCAAGGAACCCCCTCTAACAGCTGAAGGCCTCTGGCAGCAGAGTCAGGCGCTGCATACAGGAAACGAGCCCACGGGGTGGGGGAGGGACCCCTCCGGATGGACAGCAAGTTTCCCTCCGTCATATTAAGACCTGAGGCTCTCACAAAGAGCAGCAATGGGTTTATCTCTGACAGGTTCACCAGGGAACTACTTTTCTCTTATTATTTATTGTGATTACGGTTTCTAGAGTGCTGGGGATTGAACCCAAGGCCGTGAACACCTTCTGCAGGCTTCTCACGGTGGAGTGTCATCTACACTGCGGCTAAAAGCCTTGGATGGATAATTTGACCTTTCTGAGTTTGTTTCTTTCATACAGGGGGAAAATATTATCTACTCTATAGGATTGCTATGAGGATTAACACACAATGTGCTAGAAACTGTCTATTAATTGGTAGACCTTAACATGGAGGCCGTGTGCCTCAGTTGACCAGATGTGGAAGACAGTTGTGTTGAGCTCCAGGCCTGCAGGAGAAGAGGACCGAGGTGCAGGCCCATGGCAAAGCCCACAGTGGCCGGAAGTTTACTGTGGACGCTAAGCAGTTATAATAAGAGGCTGACTGTTCTCCACTTGGGGATGGCATACTTCAGGGTCTGAGAAAGTGGTTCCTATGCCAGGAACAGAGGGACCCAACTGAAAACGGTGGTGAGAAAAGTGAAGAGGCAGAAGGGGAGCAGAAGAATCCAGAAGGCTCCCGAGGCAGCGGCCCCTTGTACCAGCTTCGAGTTGCTTTATTGTCCTTCTGCCCTAAATAAGCCAGTATTTGAGCCAGATCTGCCTGGAAGTGTCTGAAACAGGAAGTAGAAGGTGCTTGAGGGTGAAGGGAGAGTTGGAGAGAGAAAGTAGCTAGGTAGGTGGGAGCCAGACGTTACGCCCAAGCCCTCTGGGATCAGGGTGGGAGGCTTACCAGTTAGGCCTGCTCTTTGTCTAGACCTTTTTCTTAACAAGACTGAGCTGTCACAGGTAAGAAGTGCCTCGCTGTAGGTGGGTGGTGTCGAGAAGAGTCGTTGGTCCATGACTTTTGTACGTTTGTCTTCTGCCCTCTATACTCTTCCCTGAAGTGCTGGAGCAGCCCAACCACCGATTTCAACACTTTTAGATGTTAAACATGCCTGGATGTGCTTCGGAATCTTGTGTGGCCTCGCTTTCAAGCTTAAGAACAAGCTGAGAGATACGAAGAGCTTCTGACTGGATGTTCGCACGTTGTAACACTAGCATTTGGGCCAGTGAGGCAGGGGAATCATGAAGTCAAGTCCAGCCTGATCTGCATGGGAAGTCTGAGGCCAGCCTAGGTTATGTGCCTAGACCCTGTGTCAAAACATGCAAAAAGTTGTCCTTAAATGATGATTAACTATTTTGCTACTGACGGTTTTAACTCTATTTCTGAAGAACGCTCCACAGGTACATTATATTAAGTTGGTAGGATATGTGGTCAATTTTGATTTTTTTCTATGAATATCAAAATCTTTTTGGTTGTTTGTTTCTTTGTTTTTCAAGATAGGGTTTCACTGTGTAGCCCTCGCTGTCTTGGAACTCACTCTGTAGACCAGGCTGGCCTTAAATTCAGAACTATACCTGCCTCTCCATTTCAACTGCTAGGATTAAAGAAACACACCATCATGCCCAGTGAATATCAACTTCTTTAGGGCCCAAATCTCTCCTAATTACAGTGGAATTCGAACCCCAACAAGAACCAGCAGGATGACTCAGTAAGCTGAAACACTTGCTCTCAAGTCCGATGGCCTAGAACTCACACTGTAGAATGGAAAAACCTGACCCCCCCGCCACCCAGTTGCACTCTGTTCTCTACATGTGTTCTATGGCATGTACACAAAGACACACACATACATATACATACACAAAGACACATACACACACACAGATTTAAAAAAAATTCAATCTGAACAGGCGAACTGATTAGCCCTTGATAACTTCGCCATCAGAGACCTAGAGAAGTACTGTGGCTTGCTCTGATGCCATTTCCTTAGCCGCATGCACCAGAGGAACCAGGAACTGGGCAATAAGATGAAAGGGTCACCAAGTGAACACCTTGCATCCTGCTTGTCCGTATTGTGTTCTCCTTTCTTCATGATGAGGTTCATGGTCTGGGAAAGCTGTTTAACTCCCATGACTTCACTGGCTTTAAAAAAACCAAGAAGAAAAAAAAAAAAGGCTGCGCCTTACCTCCTATATGAAAGCGTTAAGAGAAAAATGTGATATAGTTAATAGAAGGTTTGGATGGTGTTGCATAGAACACACAACTGTAATTATTCTTACTATTATCATCATAGCCGTTATTGATGCAGAAGGTAGATATTAAGATTATAAGAAGATGACAGATTTCTATCCTAGGAATCCCTGGGATCATAAAGCTATATCTCATGTGAAAAACATGGACCTTGACACCTTTCTCTTGATGCTCATAAATTCTTTGAGTGATTGAAAAAAGAGAAAGAAAAGAACACCAAAACAAAGGGGAAACTAGCCTAATTGAATGTAGGATAAACTATCCATTAGCAAACTAAATAGCAACGCATTTAATAACCTATAGTGCCTCATGGAAAGCCAGGGCACTGCCAGAAGTAATTGAAGTTTGTGATTCTCCAAACTGTTATTTAAAGCAGGGTTTGGCAAGGCTCAGCGAGCCTGCACCAATTTTAATTGTGTTTTTAAACCTCAGGATGGAGATTGCATTTCTTCACCCGTTATTTGCATAGTGAAACCTCTTTATGGCCAACTTGATTATAGCCAAACCTTATGCAGAGATTTTAAAGTTCAGCGCATGTGGGATCCATCTAACTAAAACCCACACTTTCAGTTCTGACCTTTTAACTGGTTAATTCCCAGTTGCACATTCCTTCCAATTTGGTCTCTTTTCCCTCTGACATCTAACAGTGTGGTGAACACTATTACTATCAGAGAAGGCTTCTTGGGAGGCTTAACCTAAAGAGAGGATCCCCAGGAGTAACTCAATGGGCCCTGGAGGAGATTTATCAAGTACCATAAGCCAGGTCGCAATGTCCTACCCTCTGAGACTCTGTTAAACACACAAGTACAATGCATTTCGCAGACTTCATCCCACCCCCTCTCCTACTGTACTGCTGACAAACTGAGCCCATGTGTGACGTCCTAACCTTGACCCGTGGATCTTTTGTGCCTTACCATAACCACACAGGTGTCTGTCTCTCTAGTGTTTCAGTCCCCTACCCAGTAGAAGTAGTTGTGGATAGCACCTCCCACAGAGGTCACAATGAACATCAAACGAGAACCGAGCAGAGGAAATTGCATCTGAAGAATGGCAGGCAATACACAGTTGAGCTGTATTTGGCTGGGGCTGCCACAACAGCATCTTTAATATGGCAGCTTAAATGCATAGTTCTGGAGGCCAGAAAGAGCCCCAGACTGCTCCTCTTTGGGCTGTGAGCTGAGGGTCTGGGATAACTGCTGGTTATTTTACCTGCACCAATTCTATGGGTTGTGTTGGGAATCCCTTTTGAGCTTCACTGCCCCGCCCCCCCGGCTCAAAATAACATAGCTCATCATTCTCATCTGTTCACTTTTCTCTCTAGTTTTACCCTGGAAGTCATCTTCCACATTGGCAAAGGTATTCTAAAAATGTAAATTAGATGGCCCACTTTTCATGAGAGAGTTGAGATTCCAGGTAGGCAGTCGGATATACAGAACTGTAATTAATAGGAGAAATGTAGGGTAGGATAGATAGTGGCAAGATCAATAACAGCAAAACAAATGCCATAAAGGAAGTCAAGGAACAGATAGTGCAGATTTAAGGAGAGTATTTCATAAGCTCAAGATAGGTCATCCAATGAGGTCTACAGTCTCAGTGCATAGAAGGTCTTTCCAATGGCGGCGTCTAGAAGGACCTGACCAATGGGCGCAGGTAGCAGCAAGGAAAGCAGAGATCTGGAAGATGTAAACATAGTGATACCTGGTGAAGCTCTGAGAACGGATGCACATTCTAAATAGGTACACTCAGCCTCATGCCAGAGAGAAATTTGTTTACACAATCAGATAGCGGACGCTAAGTAATGCAGACTGTGAGGGCCAGGCTACCCTAAGAAGCCATCCACTTTCTTAAGCAAGCATTTAACATTTCCCAAGTGCTGTCCACACATCCATTTACTCTTTGACCTTTAAGAACTATGAAATACATGTAAATAATATGGAAACATAGGCACATTTCTAATAATTGTTAGGTGAGCATAGGCTCAATCACATTAAAAAGAAAACACTGAAGAGAGTGGGACCAGACTTACTGTCCAGTCTCTGCCTTCTGCCAGAAGTACCCAACACTTCCTGTGTGCCAACCATTCCCTTGCTGTTCATTGCCATTACCGCCCATGTGTATATTCATCAGCCCTAAGTGAACTGACTCTACTTGCTATCGAACTTTAATTGGAGCAGTAAAATGTCCAGGACTTTGCAGTTTCCATCTTCTTCCCATAATTACGTTTGTGAGTTTTGTGTGTGTTGTCATAAATAGGTTTGGTTTGTTTGATTTTGGTGCTTTCTGGTGCTTTTCTGTCCCAACTACTTGGTTTTGTTAACTTGACACGAACCTGGACTCATCCGGGAAGAGAAAATCTCAATTGAGGAAATGCTACCTGTAGGCAAGTTTGTGGGGGGCAGATTTTTGATTGATGATTGATAGGAGAGAGTCCAACTCAGTGGGTGAAGCCACCCCTGGGATAGCGGTCCTGGGTGGTATCAGAAAGCAGGTTGAATATGCCATGGGAAGCAAGTTAGTTATCAGTGTCTCGCTATGGTCTCTGTTTCAGTTCCTACCTCAGGTTTCTGCCCTGAGCTCCCTTCTTGCTAGACCCTGTTTGGGATGTGCAATCCAAACAAACCCTTTCCTCATCAAGCTGTTGGCCACAGAGCCTCATCACAGCAAAAGAACGCTAACTAAAACACTGATTGATAGGGTTTTGTGTGTTTTGCTTTTGAAACAGGGTCCCCATATAGCCCTGACTGTCCTGGAACTCACTATGTAGACCAGGCTGGCCCAGAACTCACAGACATCCACCTGCCTCTGCCTCCCGAGTGCTGAGATTAAAGGTGTGCACCATCATGTCCTGCTCTGTAGTTAATTTTTTATATTAGTTTTGATCTGACAGTGTTGCCAGACCCTCTTAATAACACTATTAATGACCTAGTCCGTATTTAGGGATTTTAGTCCATATTTGGGGATTTTTTTAAGTTTCTATGCTCTGTGTCATTTACAAATAATGGCATTTAAAATGACAATTTTGATCTTTGTTTTATGATTTTCTTTCCTTGTTTGTTGTGCTAGCTAACATCATCAGAACAATCTAGAACAAAAAGAAGATAACATACAATCTTGTCTTGTGATTATCTTAAAAGGAAGGTTCTGGCTAGAGAAGAGCTAGTGATAAATGTTCTTATCACACAGAACCTGGTGTTCCCAAGAGTCTGTGTAAAGGGGAAAAGAAAGAGCTGACCCCATAAAGTTGTTCTCTGACCTCTGAGTATAAGCCATGCACTGACACCCACATATTGAACATGTGAGCAGACAATGATGATAATAGCAATAATAAACAATTTTAAAGGAATACTCAGCATTTTATCTATCAAATGCACCACTAACTATAAATTTTTATAGATAGTTTGGCAAGTTAAGGAAATTCCTATTATTAATTGTCATAGGACATTTTAACCTTTTTAGAGTTTAAATCATGAAATACATACTGCATCTTAGCGAGTACCCTTTTTGGAATTCTTCAGATAATCTTGTGATTATTTTCCCTTTTGCCTGTTAGTTTGAGCATTGGTTTTCAAGTGTTAAATCAACTGTGTGTTCCTGAAATAAATACAACTTGGTTATTAATGCTGATTTTTGGGGCCGTTGCTCAGTTAGTTTTCTGAGAATGTGTGTGTTTTACTGTGTTCCGGAATGAGGTTGGCCTGATTTGTGTGGAGTTCAGTAGCTGGTGCTTATTTCTGTTTCATTTTTTCACTAACACATCTCAGAAGTTTGATGTGGTATCTGTAGCATTTCCTTGATGTCTGAAGACCATTTTTCAAGAACTGCCATCATAGGCTTTGCTTGCAACAAACTAACAAACTTCTCATATATGAAAATGTGGAGATCCCGTCTTCTTTTCTGAGGTACATGTCTCATAAGCCTAGAACCCCAGGCTGCCAACTACTTTTCTTCAGCATTCTAGAACTGCCTGGTTCCTCCGCAGCATCGTTGCTAAGAAAGCTACTCTCAGGCTGGAGAGACCATTTGGCATCAAGAACATTTCCTGCTTTTGCAGAGGACTGGGGTTTGGTTCCTAGCAACCATGCCAGAAAGGTCACAATTACGGGTAACTCCAACCTTCAGGGGAATCTTACACCCTCTTCTGGCCTCTGAAGGCAACTGTGCTCATGTGCACATAACTACACATAGACACATACAAACATTAATGAAAAAAAAATCAAAGAAAACTGCTGTCAGATAGTTACTCTGTGGAAGAGTGGGGCTTGGCTGCTCAGATCTGTTCCTTCATTTTCATTTGATTGTTTGGCTTATTGCTGTATTTTTCATTTTTAGTTTCAATGTATTGTGTTCAACTATTGATTTCATCTTAATTAGACTAGTTGTGAATGGTAAGGTTTCATATTTATTTAATGTTTAATTTTTTGTTTATTATTAGTCTGTGTGTGTGAGAGAGAGGGAGACGGAGAGGGAGAGAAAGAGAGAATTTTCAGGGGCTGGTTCTCTGAACTGGTTCTCTTCTTCCACTGTGGGTTTCAGGGACTGGACATGTGCGATCACCTTTTCACTGGCTCACTAAAATTCCTAGACTTGAATTGGTGTGCCTCGTCAGTTCCAGAAGTTTTCCATCATTAACCCTTCAAATTCTGTCTCTGCTTTCTTGTCTTTCTCTATCTGCCTGAAACTCCCGTGAAACACATTACCTACACTAACCAAGCTACCAAGTCCCTGTTTTCATTAGTGATCACCGTTGTTTTGTTTTCTTGTGTGGTTTCCTGGATAATTTTATAGACCCCTTCTATCAGCCTACCCATTCCATTTTCTCCTCTATAACCTCTAGTTATAGCTTGTGTTAGGCCTGTGAAAATGCACATGCATATCACATGTACAGTAAAACGGTATAAAAACACTTAACATTTTCTATTTCCATCCATTTGCATGCAAAATTCGAGAAGTCATTGTTTTTTACTGCAGAGTAGTACTCTAATGTGTATATATTCCACACTTTCTTCATCCATTCTTCCATTGAAGGACACCTAGGATGCTTCCAGGTTCTGGCTATTACAAATAATGCTGCTATGAAAGAAGATCATGGGGATGTACTCACTCATAATTGGTTTCTAGCTATGGATAGGGGGCCTCTGAGTCTATAATATGTGGTCCTAAAGAAGCTAAACAAGAGGGCAAACCCAAGGAAAAACATATAGTTATCCTCCTGGCTATGGGAAGTAGACAAGAGTGCCGGGCAAAAAATTGGAATCTTGGGGGTAGGGTGGGATGGGGGTAAGGGGAGATGGAGAAAGAAAAGTGTGAAGGAGAGGATGAGGGGAACTTGGGGAAACGGGATGATTGGGGATATAGGAAGATTGGATAGGGGAGCAGGGAAACTCATATCTTAGTTAAGGGAACCACCTAAGGGTTGGCAAGAGACTTGAACTTGGTGTGGCTACCAGATGCCCAGGGCAATGTCCCCAGTTAGTTCCTTGGGCACCTGAGGATAGGGAACCTGAAATGATCCTATCCTATAGCCATACTGATGAATATCTTGTATATCACCATAGAACCTTCATCTAGCGATGGATGGAGATAGAGACAGAGACCCACACTGGAGCACCGGACTGAGCTCCCAAGGTCCTAATGAGGAGCAGAAGGAGGGAGAACATGAGCAACGAAGTCAGGACCACGAGGGGTGCACCCACCCACTGAGACAGTCGGACCGATCTATTGGGAGCTCACCAAGGCCAGTTGGACTGTGACTGAAAAAGCATGGGATAAAACCGGACTCTCTGAACATGGCGGACAATGAGAGCTGACAAGAGGCCAAGGACAATGGCACGGGGTGTTGATCCTACTTCATGTTCTGGCTTTGTGGGAGCCTAGACAGTTTGGATGTTCAACTTCCTAGATCTGGATGGAGGGGGGAGGACCTTGGACTTTCCACAGGGCAGGGAACCCTGACTGCTCCTGGGATTGGAGAGGGAGGAGAAGAGGAGTGGGGGGAGGAGGAGAGGGGCGGGAGGAGGGGGAGGGAAATGGGAGGCAGGGAGGAGGCAGAAATTTTTTTTTTCAATAAAGAAAAAAAGAAAAAAAAAACACTTAACATAATTGTGTATTTTAAAATTATACTCTGAAAGTTTTCTTTGATAGACAGTACAGTATCCTTGGCAAAGCTAACTAGGTACATACACTCTCTAAATAAACTTGTGGTTACATAAAAATTATGCATAAATGAGAATAAATAGAATAGCATTGAAAAAACTTTATATGTCAATTATCCAAATTTATAATTATCATTTCATCTTTTCAAACTACATACTTTCGTCAACATTTTCTTAGAAGAATTTAAAGCCAATCCTTGAGAGCATGTAATTCCAAATGGAATTCCATCTGAAAATATCTTAAAGTACTCATTTCTAACCAATGAGAATGTCTACGTGTGTGTGTGGTTGACTCAACATGCTATTACTCTATCTGAGTAAGGCAGATATTGTGTGTGGGTGAGTGTGTGTATTTCTGTGTGTGTGCTTTAAGGAACGTTATACAGGATTCACAGGAATTCAATTTAGTTCTCTAAAAATATGCAGGTCATTTCATAGTTCATTATTTCTTCCACATGTTTTCAAATCTATATCTCTGTAAATATATTATGCATACTTTAAAAAGTATTCTGTCTGAAAATGCCCTGATCTGAAGTCCTGCGGGCCTGTGCTTGCTGTGTTTAAGTTATTGCCCGTAGTGACTTATTTCCTTGCACATTTACTTGATTTTCATCGTTGGATGCTCAATATTCTTGGAATCTTCCTCATGAGGATTACTTAGGGTCTGGCACAGAGATGTGTTCTTTGTAAAGGATATGCATTTGTTTGTACCAAGCATCTGGTGGCACAACTATTCTGGAGGTCACTCTCAATTAAATTCTTGGCTTGGGGTTTTTCAAGCCACTCAGGGAATGTGGATTCAGGCAGTAAATCTGAGATAACTGGAGTTACAAGTTCTCAGAGGTGATTTATTGTTCTCTTACCTTCTCCATGCATCAAGGTTAAACATAGTAAATCTTCTTTATGGCCCTTGGTGGAGAATTGGAATACAGAGAAATGACAAGATTATTTCTAGTTCACATTAACCCACATGTACAACTCTTTGACACACAGGCTTGTGGCCTCTTCACTTTGGTGACATTTGAAATTTTCTAACATTCCCTATAGCATGGCATTTGTAAAATGGGAAATTCACATTTGTCTGATAGAACAGTTTCCTCTCATTGTGTGGGCTGATATTCTCTCCTTCAGTGGGAGATCATCTGTGGGTTTAGGATGGAGCTTTTCATATATTGTTTTAGATTTGAGTTCTAATTGTGCACAGAATTGTGCACTGATTCAGGTACTAGTCCTGGAAGGGGGAAATAGTCCGTTCTGAAACTCATATTGTTCTGGCCTTCTGAACAGTGAAGCTATATAAAATCTAATCAAGAAATACATGTGCGCATGCACACACACACCACATACACACACACACACACACACACACCACATGTAAACATATAAATGGAAACAAACTAAAGTGAAGAAAGCCTGATCCTTTGCACACATCCCACCCTTTGAGAATATGAATCATGGTAAAGTCATTGTCTGTGAACTGAAATAAACACTTGAAGATAAGTTCACTGGACAGACAGACCGTTCCTTCCCTGCATTATAACTCAGTTGCATGACATGTGTCTGTATTGTGGCCTTAACTATCCTGATTCTTCCTGAAATGTGTTTCATCCATGTAGTATATGTTTCCTTCAGTATCTGCCATGGTTAGATAGAGGGGTAATGATAACCGAGCCAAGGAACTGAAAATATTTTAATTAGTGTCTGAACTGATTTAGCTGTTCACAAAAATAGATCAGGAAGAAATGATCACTATTTTTATGGGTGTCAGTAATCTTTCATCCAATACTTTCTTTTTTTAATCTTAAAGGACTTAGTCCAGATAGAAAGAAACTTTCTGGGAGATATGATTTATCCTCAAAGGTCTACGTGAGTCTGCATAAAAATATCTCAAAGCTGAGAATGGGAACTCAAATGGAAATGAACGGCGCACTCTGCAGAAGACGTAGAAGGAACTCCATTCTCTCTAGAGAGAATGACAAAGAAGAGGCAGAGTGTGAACGTTCGAGTAGGGCGGTATGGTGAACTATATATCAGCTGAGATGGCCTAAGGACTTCCCACACCATCAAGGTCTGGTACTTAATATTCTACTTCAAGATTTTACATTTGTGCAGCATTGCCAGCCTCTGGGAAAGTTGACTATATTCACAGAAGTCTTGTCTAGGTGGGGAAAGGACTTGCGTGCAAATCATAGAAAGAAGGCTGCTCCCTGTTTGCGTCCATGCTATGGCTGAATAAAGGAAACATTCTGTGACAAGCCAGTGAAGAAGAAATTGGCTGAACAGATAATAAGGGAGGCTACAATGAAGCTTCAACGCTCTGAGAAGTGTGATGGCCTTCAGTCCAGTTTCAAGAGCAGGTGTTTGCATATGACACTTGGGTCATTATTCATTCTTGAATCAAGTTTAGCAGCTTTCGGCAGCTAGATAGGCTGTCAAGGGCTACCTGTCTTAGTCTTCCTCAGTCATGGCTTCATTTCTCTAGCTCTCTTCAAGCAGGGGTTTTAAGCTGATATGCACACTGCAACTCCTGGGATAGCTCTCCCACTCTAAGCACTTTGCTTGAGTTGATCTGCAATGTTGGTGTCAAGACTAAACTCATCCAAGAAAGACTAAAGTGCAGGCAAAGTTGAATCCTGATGTCGGAAAGCTGCAATAGTAAGGTTGCTGGGGAATGGCCACATAAGAAGGTGAAAAAGCACAGAGAGCTTGTGAGAGAAACACCATCATAAAGCATGTTAACTTTGAACAAACACGTCCTTATAAATCCTAGTTCAAACTGGAACTAGAAAATAAAAAGTTAAAAATATTTTGTAAAGTCCACTATATGAGAACAAACTCTGTCTAGCCACACTCACATTATCAGTGTCCTGAACATGGCTGAATTTAAGTTTTCTAAGAAACTCCTGCCCAGGAAGCTAAAGTCACAAAATAGAATGTGAGTTATTTCAAGAACTACTGCATTGTGCCCAATCCCCGTTACTACATCTCCAGCCCAACTTCTGCACTTACGGCTCAGGGAACATCTCTGAAGAGGGGGCAGAAAGACTGGAAGAGGACCAGTGATCTGCTGAGATAGTGTGTCTCCTAAAAACAACAGGGAATCTTTACCTAGGATACCTCAACAACATGGCAGCCTAAGCAGGACCTGAACAAGGACAACCACAACAGACACATTCACATGGCCAGGGGAATCTCACAGGGCCCATTCCTAGTCAAAAAACTACAGGCAAGTAAGTAATGCTGGGATCTGGAGAAGTAGCAATTCCCAAGCATGCGCTCCTATTGTGGACTATTCTTTTGACTATGTAAAGTTATGCTCCTTTAAGAAACTCTGTCATACAGTGGGTGCTTGAGTAGAACGTTAAGTAGAAACAAAAAGCTAAGTAAAAACATCTGTCACCGTACAGCATCAGCTTCCTAGAACTGGGGTGATGGAATGCTGTTCCAGGTTGAAGGCAGCTCTTGGCCAGGTTCACGGAGGTGGGCGGAAAGCTCTGTTCTCAAAGATCCAAGAAGGGAGGAGTCAGTCACCAGAGCAAAATTGCTCAGCAGTTTAAGGTTTGGCTCATGCGATCAGAAAAGATTAAAAACACACAGTGAAAACAGGCCCAGATTGGGAGGAAAAAAAAATCTCTCAATATGTTACAGTGTGTTTAAAAATCTGCATAGACTTAAGAAAGAAAAGAAAATGAGTATAGACAGTCACAGAAAAAGATAAATAACTCTCAAATAGTAAAATCTTTAAAGAGAGAATAAAGTAATATAAAAAGAGAAAAGCCACGTAAATATGGAAAATACACAGGGAGCCTTGATCATACATGGTGTGGTGTTGACTTTGATTTTTTTGAATGCTGATGCGTGAACAATAGCTGCCGAGAGACACTGGACTGTAAAAAGGACTGCTGAATTAAACCTGCCTAGATACTTTAGGGATGTCTGAACTTTAAAAGGGAAGTCAGAAAATGTATTGTGTTGAAAAGAGGTTAGGCTTTTGTTTCCACAGAAAATGAAAGGCCATGGATTCCTTCAAGGTTAAAAGGGATCAGTTTTGATTGGGGGAGACCTCCTGAACATCTTGACTACAAGCATAAAGAAACACACCAAAAAAAAAAAAAAAAACCACTCCAGGACAGGTGACATATGTGCTGATCCCTCTGCACAAGAAGCAGCTCCGAGACTGAACAACAAATGTTGCTACTAGTTTGCCTAGAACTCGATCATTGTCTAAATTTTCTCAGGGTTCGCTAAAGATGCCATTGTCCTCAGACAACAGGAAGTAGTCTGAAGAATACACTGGCTACATTCCTAGGAGGGGAGGGTGGGTGGTTTTGATTATTCAGTGAGTTATGGATGTTAGTCATTGTTTAAGGGGACATAGGAATATAGGATAAAAGACAACTATTAACCTCAAATATTTTATATTGCTTTAGATTTTGGTATATTAATATAAACGTAAGTTATTTTTATTATGCTATATATGTATATTTATTCTTATTTAAGGTATTGTGCTTACACATCTCATTTAAAAAATAAAATGTATAATTAAGAAATGCAGGCTTATAGTTCATGATCTATAATAATCAAACTTGTAGTCATGTTAGGTATGTTTTTAATGCCAAACAAATATATCTTAGATAGATAGGTGATTTTAAAATGCTTTAGAGACCTACAAAATATGGCATTTAATTATTTTAATATCCTTTAATAAGTCTTTCATGCTTTCATGACAGTGGATATGTCTGCTCCTGGCAGCATCAATCTACTGCATAAAAGGATGATGGGCATCTAAGAACTTCCATATAGAGTTTGCCTACACTATGGCAAAGCTAGCCATTTTGGCAAGAAACTGCTCTTGCCTTGACTGATGACAGTATGCTGTAGAAACTGAAAAAATAGGACACAAAGGAAAAAGACTGCCAAACTTTGCCAAGAAGATGTGATAGTCCTTTAAAATTCCTGCTTCGTAGAAAAGTTTGCCAAGTATTCTAGGCCTGTAGGCCAAATTTGGATGGTGCATGATTGCAGAGGAACCGTCCAGACAGTCAAACGTCTCTGTCATTTTCATAGTTTTGTAAGTTGCTTGCTCTGCACTTCCTGGTTACTCAGGAAACATTTTATCCCTCTGAGGTCTTTGACAGAGTTGAGGACTAGATAGCTATAGTTATGGTTTTCCTTGGATATGATAGATGGTAAATTTGGTACAAAATTTTGAACTCATTGAAATGGATAGATAATAGAATAATTTCTCCAAATTTGCCAACTACAAATGGACTAGATAGTATAAATGTAATTCACACTTGACAACTATTCTTAGTGTATATAGTGTCACTATGTTAAAGTCAATGCCTTCCTTTTTGTTTAGACAAAAGGGGGAAATTCTGTGGAGTATTACTTTACCCATGTAAAGGTGTGTTCCGTTTGTTTATGCTGTATTTGTTTGATGATGTAGAGATGGGTTGCTTTGCATGCCTAACACCTGATTGGTTTAATAAGAAACTGGACATCCAAAGTATAGGTAGCAGAGGGACAGGCGGGGCTGGCAGACAGAGAGAGTAAGTAGGAGGAGAAACCTAGATTTGAAAGAGAACAAGAGGAGAAAACAAGGGACCAGCCAGCCAGGCAGCTGCTAGCCAGCCAGACATGGAATAGGACAGACAGAATGAAAGAAAGGTAAAAGCCCAAAGCTAAATATAGATGAAGAGAAATTGATTAATTGAAGTTATAAGAACTAGTAGAACAAGCATAAGATAAGGTCAGCCTTTCGTAACTAATAAGAAGTCTCCATGTCATGATTTGGGAGCTGGTTTGCGGCCCAAAGAAAGCCTGCTACAAGCTCCCTAATTGGTTACCCAATACCTGGTGATCAGCACTGAAATCCTGCACATACAAGTAACACTAAATAGACTGACCAGTTTATATTTGATATTTAGGCATTTATGTTCATATAGCGATAACAATTCAAGAAAAAGAGACTATAGTTTTGAGATGAAGCAAGAGGAACATTCAGAAGGGACTGGAGAAAGGAAAGGGGAGGGAGAGAAGATGGAATTATATTTTAACTTTAAAACATTCCCCTCAAATCCATTCATTGTTTTTCCATTCGCTATCCCCTCTTGGAATGATTGGTGGTTGCAGAGAAGACTTATTCTTTATTTTGAAACCCCACCCATTCTCTTTCTACTCAACCTTTATAATACTGTAAATATTCCCCAGTTCCAGCGCAGTGACCCACCTGAAATCAGACCTCCTCCCTTCAATCTTACATCTGTCTTGTCCTTGTCCTCCCCAGTCCTGGGTGCCCCTCAAACACTTTGGAGGAGATGATTCTCTTTCCTTAAGCAGGCAGCACGCTTTGTTTCAGCATCAGGCCACCAGGTCTTTGCTTCTCACTTGCTCAGAGCTACGTATTAAAACCTCAGCTGAAGCAGCATCCTTTCTCTGGGTGATGGCTCGGCAATTTACAGACATTGTAATCTTTCAACTGCATTGTCAAGGCTGATGTCACTCACCATATTTTTTATAGATAAGGTTATGGGATCTGAAGAAATTTGGCACTCTGCTGACGGTATCACAACTGTGTTTAAGGCAGAGATTTTAGCCCAGGTGTTTTTGATTCTCAAGCCCGAGTTAGCTCCATGGCAACCCAATGAAGCCTGAAGCCAGGTCTACTCCGGCCAGCTGGAGGGAACATGTGAGGTGTTACTCATTTTAATGAGTTGACACCAGCAGCTACTCTCCCAGTGGGACCCCACAAACACAGCTGGATAATTGACCAAAAAAAAAGTATAAAGCTGTTTCATGCTCTCAGTTACCTGGATGTATTTTAAATCTTTAGCTGGTTAGTGGATAGGTAATTGTTTACTAAAATATTCTTTATGACATCTTTGTATGCATGACATATTTTATAATAATTTTCTTTTAAATTTTATTATGAAACACGTTTAAATATATACAAAAGTAGTAAGAGTATTGGCATTTATGCATCCCTGCCCAGCTTCCGTAGTGACTTAGCCAAGTTAGTATATGCCTTTAGAAAACAAAGATTTTATAATATGTATATGGCAAAGGTAAGTAGTTTTGTTTTAAGCAACAGCACAATACCATGTCAGGTTAATATAAATTAAATGCAATTTGTTATTTTAATCAAATATATAGTCAGTCTCCAAATACCTGCCATAACAGAATCACAACATTCTTGAGTGGGTCCATATAGCTGGAGTAGCTTCAACTGACTCAAGGTTGTTTTCAACAAAGTACAAAGCATCATCCCAGACCTGGCTGACTTCATACTTGTGGTGATTCTCCTGCCTCTGCCCTCCCTGGAGCCAAGATTACAGGTATGTGCCACCATTTCTGCTTCATCTTCATTCTTACAAAACACTCTTTCTTCTTCTTCTTTATTCACGGTTATCAGTGTTTCTAAAGCAGCTGTCAACAATGATGGGAACCAGAAGAAAAGATAATATGCTAGTAAAAATCTCCACTTTAATTAAGACCATCATTTCAGTTTCATTATCTCCATAATATTTTCAATTAAGAATAGAAGGGTAGAAATAAGGGGGAAAAACGGTGAGGAAAAGAAAAAAGGAAGAAATAGAAAAGAGGAGAGAGCTAGGGAGGGAGGGAAGGAGGGAGGAAGAGGAGGAAGCTAACGGACGCCTTTGAAATCACATCATGATAGATTAATCTTGTCTTCCTTTCTTCGTGAGTCATATAGTCAGAGCCCATCAGGTCACTTGTCAAAATGTAATTAGGGACTCTCAGCCTTGCCACTGATACTCTTCAGTAGACACGCCTAGTCCTGATGAAGCTTCCCAATGTGGCAGTGCTCCCGTTAGCTAAACAAGTATCTGCCAAAGCATGAGGCAGATGGGTATCAAATGATTTTCGCGTTCCTCGTCTGAAGATCCCTGTGCACCGCTGATGGCAGGATTACACAAGGACCAGCACAAATTAGTTAGGAGAAGGGAGGAGAAGGGGTGAATCCTATTAGTTAGGACCACACATGTGGCTAAATAAAAGCAGAAAAAAATCACAGCAGTGGGTTTTATTCATATCAGCCCTAGCTTTCTCAAAGGGGTTGAAAATCTGTATGGTGTGGTTTATCTGTTTCTCCTCATTTGGGTTGCTTAGCAGCATAGGGCTTCTTATGAGACCCCAAGGTCATACAAGCCTACCGCTCGGTGATGGTCAGGAGTGAGTCCTATGGAGGTGGGCTCCTGCTCTCATCTCAGAAGTTTCTTCAGAATTATTATTTTTTTTAACATTAAAGGATATTTGGTCCTCTCAGACTTTGCTTGCTTGAGGACAGAATCTCTAAACTGAGGGTTAGCAATAGATAAAATTTGAATCCGCATAGTGTGTGGGTTGTTTAACAAACCCTGGGTGGATTTCTAGTCTTGTGCTTAATTTGAACAAGGATTTAGTCTGTAACTCATTTGAGGATCAAATAAGATTATTTTTTGTCAGCCTACTATGAGATGGAGAAGATTTATCTGAAGCCACACTCAGATGGTCTCTTAATACCTTTCAAAACTACAAGTGCTTCCATCCTAATAGGTTTTTGGTTTGAGATCTAATCATCCACTCTTGAATTAAGATGCTTGAATGAAGCCAACTCATTTGGAACTAAGCACTTTAATGTCAACAGAGACATATGGTAGGGAGACGGGATTACAAAGCTCTCTCTGACGCATCCGTTAAGAAGGCAGGACTAAGACCCTAGCACCATTATTAGTTTAGTCATTATTTCTCAGTAAATAATTGAGAGTAATATCATTCTAGGGACCTGGAAGTTATCTAATAATTACATGTTTGGGATAAAGGCACATTCCCACCTGAAGTGATTAAACCATTCCCTGGATGTATAATTACTTTGTCTTCAAATCAAAGAAAATACAACATATATTATATATAGTACAAATATATATGTATGCTTCTTTGAGATGTATGTAGCCAGATTGTTAATATTATTTGCATATGTTACCATTTGTACAAAGGTGTCACCCTAAACCATGGAAATTGACATTATATAGGTTAATAGGTAATCATCTATAATAGTCAAGTTTGTAGTCATATTAGTTAGGTTATATATATATATATATATATATATATATATATATATATATACGTTTCAGATAGATAAACATCAAATCTTTCAAAGACTACACAATATGGCATTTAAAATGTTTTAAAAGCTTAGGACTTTTCATGACAATGAGAAATAACTGCTCCTGGCAGCACCAATCTACTTCAAGAGGATGATGGACATGGAAGAGGATCCTCATAGAGTTTGTTAGCCATTTGGGCAAGACACTGCTCTTGGGGCTGGAGAGATGGCTCAGTGGTTAAGAGCATTGCCTGCTCTTCCAAAGGTCCTGAGTTCAATTCCCGGCAACCACATGGTGGCTCACAACCATCTGTAATGAGGTCTGGTGCCCTCTTCTGGCCTGCAGACATACACACAGACAGAATATTGTATGCATAATAAATAAATATTTTAAAAAAAGACACTGCTTTTGCCTGGACTGCTTGATGTTATGTTCTATAAACTGGACATGCAGGACCCACAGAAAAATCACTGCTGAAGTTGCCTAAAGAAGGTAAGACAGTCCTTCAGGGTTCCTGCTTCATGAAAGAGTGTGCAAGACATTCTGCAGGACATAGAAGAAAGTGACTGACAAATTGCCTATATAGGCAGAACTATCTTTAAAATTTCCTGCGTCTTGGAAAGTCAGACACTATGGGCCTGTAGGCTGAAGATGGATGCTCCAATGTTACAGAAGAACTTTGGGTGACTGTCCAGAAAGCGAATGTCTCTGCTAATCCTAGAGTTTTGGAAGTTGCTTACAATGTATTTCCTGTTTACTTAGATAATATTATATCCTTCTAGAGAATTTGATGTAGTTGAAGAATAGTTTTCCTTAGTTATGATAAAAGATAAAGTAGATATAAATAATGTAATTGTAATTCTTGTTTTGTTATATGTAATTTTACTATGTTAAAGTTAAAGCCTTCCTTTTTATTTAAACAGAAAAGGGGAAATGGTGTGGGACGTTCTTTTGTATGTATGTTGCTTTTATTGGTTAATAAAAAAAGAAGCTGGCTTTGCCTGTGATAGGGCAGAGTAAAGCTAGGCGGGGAAGACTAAACTGAATGCTGGGAGAAAGAAGGCAGAGTCATGAGATGCTATGGAACTACCAGAGGGGAAAGACACAATCTGCCAGCTGGAACCTTGCTAGTAGGCCACAAGCCTCATGGTAAAATATAAAATAATAGAAATGGGTTAACCAAAGTTATAAGAGCTAGCTAGCAATACACTTAGGTGATTGGCCAAGCAGTGACTTAAATAATATAGTTTCTGTGTGATTATTTTCAGGAGTCTATGTGGCAGAGAAACGAACAAGCGGCCTCCAACAACAACATCATAATAATATACAGCTGAGATTATCTCTGACTTGTCACATGGGAAATCATGCTAACAAGGATTTGTGGAGTACTGAATCTTTGAGATTATTTTGTTCATTTTAGATGTAGATGAACTGACAACTATGAATATTTTAGTTCTGTTTTTCCTGTCCTGTGAGACCAGCATGTCATAGACAGGGCTGAGCCTCTCACCAGGAAAGTGATGTCTCCTGAAGTGAGGCAGTGGAGCACAGAAAGAACTGTGTGGGGACAGATGTGTGACAGAGGCAAGCCCTACAAATGGGGCTGTTAATTATTGATAATTGGTGTAGCTTTGTTGGATATAAATGTCTGATGATTCTCAGCGCCTGGAAACACAGGTCTGTCTGCAAGACATATTTGGTAACAAACTGAATGAGTACATAGAGATGCCTTACATAGACATACAAGATTTTAAGTAATAAACAAGTCCAAAGGAATACAAACCTGTGTGCATCATGATGTCAACCACAAAGATCTGGGGGTTAATATAATGTAATTAAATGTTTAATTATCTGCTCTTCAAGTCTAAGTTGCTGAGGTTAAACATGTGTGGAGTAGTAGAAGGCATGAATAATTCAGTGTTGACTGTAGAGGATGAACCTGTGATTTCATGGAAAGGAGAGGGGCATGCAGTGTCATGACCGGCTGTTGGGATTCCCTTGAGGATCTGGCTGCACAGAAACAGAGCTCCTCAAGCCTTTGTTAATAAGGCCTTTCTTAAAAGAGATGAAATCTAAGACATTTAGGGATGGGGACTAATAGGGAAGACGTAGGAGGCCTCTTAGTCAAATGGCAATGCACACTCAGATTCAAGATCCAAGAAGCTTGGAGCAATGAAGTGACCAGCTTAGAAAGCATACCTTTAAACTGGGCTGTGGTGGCACACGCTTTACTCCCAGCACTCAGGAAGCAGAGGCAGGCGATCTCTGAGGGTTTGAGGCCAGCCTGGTCTACAAGAGCTAGTTCCAGGACAGGCTCCAAAGAAAAACCCTGCCTTGGGAAAAAAGAAAAAAGGAAAAAAAAAAAAAAGGAAGAAAAGAAAAGAAAAAAGTGCCTTTATAAAAGTGTGGATGGGTGGGGAATGTTGGGGGCGGGGCTCAGTGATGGAGATTGGTCCAGCATGAGCAAGACACATTTTTTGATTCTAAGCATAGAACAAGGGATGAAAGGCAAGCATAAGGATAGATAAGAGGACCGAAAGATGAGCTAGAATGAGCAAGCAGAGTAGTGGGAGAGCTTTGAAAAGCAGAAGCTTTGGCAAGGGTAGGATAAGAGGGGCCATCACAGTCAGTGGGAAGAGATGAGTCATTCAGTCAGTTCAGCACTGCAGAATGTTAGCGATCTAGTTAACTGTGAGCCTGGGCATATGCATGTACGCTACATGTGTGCAGTAGCCTTTGACAGTCAGAGGAGGGCTTCAGATCCTCTAGAACTGGAGTCATAGGTTGTTGTGATTGCCATCTCATTGCTGGGGACTGAATCCAGGTCATCTGGAGGAGCAGCAATCCCCCTAATCACCTGAGTCATCTCTCTAGGCCCCTTTGCACATCAGCAAATTGGACTTGACTTCACATCTTGTAGCAGAATAAACATCAAATGTTACCTGTAAGTGCACAAGATCTAACCATGTGATCATTTCTATATATTAGAAACTGTCGAATATTGATGATGGAATATAGCTGAAGTCATGGAGGCAATGATTTTGTTTTTTTGCCATCTTGAATTAGGAAAGACTTTTAAAACTGTAACAGAATCCAAAGGCCTAAATTCAATCACCAAAAAATAAGCCTTTACAGAAAAGTTGTAATTACGGTAAAAAGTTTAAAAAATACGAAAAAGAAAAATAATCAAATATGTAAGTACACATGCTTACAAACACACTGATATTAACATTTATAGATACAAAAAAATGAAGTTTAAAACAGAGAAGGAAAGACAGCATCTACACACAATCCTGAAAACCTGATCCCTTGGACCTATAATATGGAAAGAGAGGCCCAGGCTCCACAGATTGTCCTCTGACCTCTGCATGGCTGTCATGCTGCCCTCATTGGTGCACACATGCACAAAATTTTTAAAAAATGTAACAAAAAAGATTTTTTAAAAAGTCAAATACAAAGATAAACTGCATGCCTAGAAAAATGTTTTCAATGCACATCACAGACATGGTAAGTATTTTTAATATCTCAAGAACTTCTTTCTATAAATGTCCTTCAAAGACCAATTAGGTCTTTATTAATGATCTATTAAAAAGGTGAAAAATGGAATAAGAACAGAGTTTAAAGAACTAGACAGTCCGCTTGATCATACTCACAAGGAGGGATGCTCGGCTTGGCTGGGAGCACACTGATGCAAACTGAAGACAATAATATTGTCCCCACCAAGTAAACTGCAGAAATCCCGGTGTCTGAGAACCTATGGTACTGATAAACTCACGCATTTCCGGTGGGAGTGTAAACTGATGCAAGTTCAATACAGGACAATTTGACCATATCAATCAAAATTAGAGAAAAGCACACTCCGCTCCAGTCACCCCATTCTGGATGATCTATCCTGCAGATGCACCTGCGCGTGTGAGAAACAGCAGTGGCGTCATTACTAAGTGCAGAACCGTTTGACAAATCAAAAGATGAGGAGCGATCTGAGGGTCTCTTATTGGAAAAGGACTGAATGAATTATGAGGCTGGTCCATAACTGTGTGCTATGCAGCCACAGCAGTGAACGAGACGCTTGTAAAACTGACATAGAAATCCATCCACACCAAAGGCATGTGGAAAGGGACCGGGTGAAAAATGCCCACCACGTCTCAGCAGGCCGATAAAGAGCACACGGAGGTACAGTGCACAAAACTGCAGCTGAAGAACGACGGGAACCAAGGAGAAGGGTGGCTGCAGGAAGAAGAACTGGTTGTCTAGAGAAACAGACAGCTACATGGCTCACCGTACCTTCTCTGTGCTTCTTGAATTCTGAATAGTCTTTATAGGCGCCTTAGTCACAAAATTAAAGTCTTAGTTCAGTTAAAACTAGTTGGTGTCTGGAGAGATGGCTCAGTGGTTAAGAGCACTGACTGCTCTTCCAAAGGTCCTGAGTTCAATTCCCAGCAACCACATGGTGGCTCACAACCATCTGTAATGAGGTCTGGTGCCCTCTTCTGGCCTGCAGGCATACACACAGACAGAATATTGTATACATAATAAATAAATAAATTAAAAAAAAAACTAGTTGGTGTCAACACTCTTTGAAAGAGGGTTACATGGACCGCACAGACTCATACGTCTGTCTCAGAAACAGAGGAACACAGATATAAAATCTCAAATCTGATATCTATAAAATATTTTCTGTAACTATCATATCATTATATGTAATTACAATAATTACATTTTAAATAAATAAGCACGTGAAATAATTCATTTCCAGCACCACAATGAGATGGCGCTTTCTCAGAACACAAATTTGAAATGTCATCATCTCTCTACTGTAGATCTTTTCATTGCTCTCTGCTACCTAAGAATAATAATCTTCAATTTCCTTAATATAAACTACAAGGCCTGTCATTGACCTGGCCTCACCTTGTTTCTCCAGCTTCGTTTCTTGCTCCCTTTTCTATTTTGTCTCATTATCCTGAATTCAAATTTGTCTTTAAGAACTGACCTTCTCAACAGACCTTCCCTGAAGCCTATACATCTTCACTGTTCTTTTGGCTTCAGGGTCTTACCGCCTTTCTCCTCTTCTCTCTGTATCCTCAGCAAATCACAAGTCTCCTTGGCTGCCAGAGCTAGATAAATCTAATATTCTGTGTGTCCCGCGACACACCACGTGACTCCATCTCTCTGGCAGTTCCTCACTTCCTTCTTGGTAACTGATACTTCATTCCCCCTCCTCTCTTAACAGATTGTCATTTTTCTCGCGGGAATTGTAAGCAGCAAAGGGGCCATAAATAAAAGAAGCCACACATTGGGAAGAGAGACATGGATGAAGGGAAGAAATAATTCAGAAGAAACAAACAGGATTTGACAAGAGGATAGGCCATTGCCAGTGGATACACTTTCCAAACACGGCCGTGTATTAATATTCTTGGCCATACTCAGCGTCACAGGTCAGCCTTCAGCAGCAGCAGCAGGCAGTCCTTGCAGGTCATCTGCTTCCTTGTGGAAGAAGCACTTCTGACGCTTAGGCTTTGGTCCATCCCCAACCCATCCAGATCATGATTATGGTCCCAAGCAGCCCACAAGACACAGGCTGTGGCAATCCCAGTCAGATCTTAAGTGGGTGCCGAGGAATTACTGGAGTAAAAAGTACAACGACAGGACCCAAACATTAGGATATCTTCCACAATAATCCACTGCTATCCTGGGGGTAGCAATAACAAGGGGAGACCTGGGCCCAAGTAAGTCCCAAGACTATCTTCTGGATGATTTCTTCTAGGGCTTTCCAGACGTCTCCAGAGCATCAAGGACAATAGAAACTGGTTGGGACTCGCTAAGACACCTGGATGAATGGTTATCAGAGTATAAATGTTTTCATTTACTTTTAAGTTAAATGGGTAAAAATTCCTATATCATCAGTGCTTCACCTTGAAGCAAAACTACACCCTTCGGTTTCTAGTGAAAAAAGAAATTGGAAGCTCGTAAGTCCTCCAGGAGTGTAGTTCAGAAATGAGTTAAGTAAGTGAAGAGTTATGCAGAGTCTTCAGCTAAGCACATCTAAAGATATGTAAGGCAGATGCTGATGAGCCCAGGACACCAAGCTTGGAGAGAGATGGAATCTGTGACCTTGTGATGAAGCAGGCCTCGCCCTAAAAGACAAGATGGTGTTGGACTAGCGATAAAGGTGGATGGCAGCGATCAGTTATGCCAGCAGAGACGCGCTGTAGCGAGCATCCTGGGAATGACTACGTTAACTACAGCTTTTCTCCATGTCTGCCAAAGGTGCGCACTGCCAAGAGGGCAGCATCAAAGTACTGGCAGCATCACTTGCCAAATGCCTGCGCTGAGAAAGTCTGCAACAGAGGAAAGCAGGAAAGTACCATGCAACAGAGCCCCGAGCCTTCAGTCTTCGTTCCTGTTGAAAGGATAGCAACTGTCCCGCTCTGAATGTGTTCTCCTGAAACATGTTCCACACCAACTTAAGTGACTGGTACTCCTTGAAGAACTGCAGTTTCGGTAACAGGGGAGAGCTGCTTCTGCTTTCTGCCTAGTTCTGTTTGTGAGTTTTCCCGGGAGGCTCTGCAGCTCCTGCCACACCAGGATCCTTCTGGGGGAGTGTCCCTGTCACCTCTGGATGCATACTTTAATGCCCCACCCATCTTTAAAAAAATTATTTCCTTTACATTATACCTCTATGACATTATGAAAGTTGACTTTAAAACAGAAAGTGTGTATTCTTGACTTTAAGTTTTTTCAATGTATTTTTATTTTTTTCTTTCCTACAGTGTATTTTGATCACATTTGTTCTCACTAACTCCTCTCAGCTCCACCGCACTTTCTTACCACTCACCAGTTTGTGTCTCTTTTTCTTTTCAATAACACATTGGGTCCAAGTGGTGCTAACCATCACATTTCCAGGTCTGGGGCCACCCCCTGGAGCAAGGTCACCCTATCTACCCTTAAAGAAAACTGATTCGCCATCCCCCAGAAATATCAGTTCTCCAGAGCTCCTCAGTTAGGGGTGAGGATCAGAGAGGAAGTCCGCTGAAGATTGTAGCTTTACACGGCTCCTGGTTTCACTCTCCGCAGCCTGTCGCCACGTTGGAAGACTGGTCACCATAGGCAGAGCTGCCCCTGCCACGGCAGGTTCCTGACTCCATCGGTTCCCAACATCACAAGCTTCCTCCACCACTGACGGAGCTGCTCCTAGCTTTCCCTTTGAAATCATGAGCCAATTAAATCTCTTCTCCTTTAAATTGCTTCTGCCAGGTCTTTTGTCATAGCTATGAAAAAGCAAACTGTCTCACCGACCTTGAGATGTTACATACATCTGTAGCCTCTCCTCTGTAGAACATAGGGACATTACCTCTTATGTTATGAGGAATGACAGTTAATAAATATGAAACTGTGCCTGTCACATGGAACTCACTCAATAGGTATGGTTGTTATTGTTATTATTATTATTATTCTTAATGAGCCTGGGGCTGGCATTTCTTGGTTGGACAGCCAAGTCATGTGTGCAGAGCCTTAGAAGACATTTGTACAATTTTCTCTGATTCTGGGTCATAGAATCAGAAATGGAACCCCCCCGCCCCATATCCTCTCCTTTTGAGGGTTGCCAGTGGAGGGATCATCTATGAGAGCCATCTATCCTGGGCTGTTCCTAATCCCCTTTCCAAAAGGGAGACCGGAGGACACGGTGGAAGCTCCTGTGCTTCCATTTAGGAAAAACACAGACAGAAATAAATCACACAGATTCACACTCAAGCACCACCCTGGGTGTTTGGAAAGATGCATTCCTGACTAATCTGAAGGAAATTTCCTGTCAGTGCAAAGACTCCCGCACTGATATTAACAACATGGAGAGAAGAAAATGGCTCATTAATGATTCATCAAAATTACTGTCGCCATTAACTCGAGCACATTTTGTGATGAATAAAATGATACATTTGGAACACAAACACACGCTTGGGCACGCACGCACACACAATCACACACACACACACACCTCTTACAGCTAGGGGCACTTCCTGCCTGTCATAGTCTTAGTCACCACTCGAGGGAGCCCAAGTGTCTTTGGTCTTGGCCTCACCATGGTTACCCCGGGGCTTGCTAGAGCAGCACATCATTCTGTTACTCTGCTGCAGGGTGGACATCCAGGCGAGCTGGCTCTTTGTTGTCAAGGTCTGTCCTGTGGGCTGTATGATGCTTAACAGCATCTCTGGCTTCTGCCCACTAGTTGCCAATAGCAACAAGACCCCCATTTTCCAATTGTCCTGATCAAAATGTCACCAGACAGTGCCAAATGTCCCCCTCTACTCTCAGGAGGGGACGCCTGCTTAGTGAAACTTTCAGAGCTTATGGGGGGCCCCCCAAACTCTGATCCCTAACAGAGAAGGGTGGCAGAATCGAGAAACACTTGGCTGTATCTGTGTCCTCTTCTGTAAACAGCCTTACCACAAGCAAAATCTAGGAAGACTGATATGTCTCCTGCAGCTCTGGCAGGAGGCATCAGAGAGCTCAAGTCTTGGCCAGCCTTTAGAAAGAGAGAAGTGCTGTCAAGGTCCCTCTGGGTGGTGCTGAGCAGAGGCAATGCTGTTGTCTTCAGGCTTTTGGTAGCAGCTCAAATGATTAGTTTAATTATTCATTACTATTTGTCATAAAATCCTGAAGGGCTGCCAAGTGGCATCATGTAGGCGATTCCGAGGCAGAGGACATGTCTTTTCTTACGTTCCAGTGGGTAGCAAACATGGGCTGCTTTGAAGACACACCAAGGACTCTGGGCACCAGCTCGAGAGTGTACAGAAGGGAGGTCTAAGACAGCAGGTTTGATGCTTTGCCCTGCGGGCCTGTTCTTCCACCTGCCTTGTTCTGGCTATGAAGAGCTTGAAGCGGGGGGGGGGGGGGAGGATATGGACGGGGATGCTTCCCATGGGAAATGGAATAGAAAATCTGACCAGCACTCGACCTCCTGTTTGCTCACAAGCCTTCACCTCCTGCCCATGGCAGTGGCCAACCAGCCTACCCGCAAGAGCCGCCCAGGTCCCTTTCCTCCTCCCTCCCTCTCTTCTTGACCCTGAGGTCCTCTTTGGGATGTGTCTTCCCTATACCTTCAGTACTCACTTTAACTAGATAAAAATATATGGGTGGTGGTTTGTGTTAAAACCAAAGTCAGTAGGAGGCACAGCGTGATTTGGTCTGATTTTGAAAATACCTATTAGGAAGACCTGGCTTCCAGCCCTGCTCCAAGAAACCAAGCAAGGAAACGCAAGCTCAGAAAAAGTCTCTCTCAAACAGAAGGGGAGACGGAACTGACGTCTTGATTGAAAAGATTTTAGAGGTGCTGGTAGCTTCTCCCTCCTGTATCTTCTTTCCCCTTCTAGCTATGACATTGCCTATTAGGATCCATACTCAGAGATCCGGGAAGCAGAGGAGGGGCTGGGATGTGGGAACACAACGGTACCCACGTATACAACACCTGCAGTCCGTGCCTACTTCCATGGGTTCCTCTTTCCCTCTTCAAGGCCATTATTTTTTTGATAGCTGCTATTTTTCCAATTGGCAGGAGCACAGTTCATTGGGATGTGGGCGTTGTGCACACAGAACCCCTTAGAGCTTTTCAGACTCCGATTCTTATTTGGTGAAGGGATAACGTGTGACACACTCATCATAGACACTAATGGTCAGCGCATTGCTTCCCCACTTCCTGACGTCGGGAATGCTGTGGCTCACAGCTCTCCATGCTGGTCCTCAGGACTGCTTTCTGGCTGTGTTCCTGCCAGTGGACCCCAAAGCCTCAGCAGTGCACAGGGGGTGCCCCTGCCACTGACACATTCTGATATCACAGGGTTGTGCCTCTTCCCTCATGGTGAGGACTACTCATTATTACTGTTACACTAATCGGTTAGGAGTTGGACATGTGGCCTTTTCTGCACACAGCTAGTTGCTTTGCTGCTCTTCCCACCCCTGTTCTACACTCCCTTTGGGACATCAACTCAAAAGACTTTGATTTTCTGTCTGGTCCCTTTGTTAATGACTGGCCCCTGTCGTCCTACCTGGCAAGGTTTTCAACTCAGACTAACTCAGGTAAAGGTTTGTGAAGGAATATTAGAGCTGAGCTGTAAAAGTGGTTTCATTGTTTCTAGGGGAATTTTCCAATCCAGTTCCCCACCCGTCAAATTCCATACACACATGCATAAGTGTGTGCATGTCTGTAAAGAAAGAGGATAACCTTTGGTGCCATTCCTTCTTGGGCACTGGCTACCTGATTGGTTTTTGTGGTTGAGGGTGTGTGTGTGTGTGTCTGTATTTTGTATTTTTCACTTTGAAACAGGGTTTTTCTCTGGTCTGGACCTTTCCAAGTACACTGGATAGACTTGCCCATGAGCCCCAGTGAACTGCCTGTCTTGCCTCTGGGATTGAAAGCACACGCCTCCATGTCTAAGGGTTTTGTTTGTTTGTTTGTTTTATAGGCATTGGGGATAGACTTGGGCCTGTTTGCCTGTGTAATAAACACTTTACCTACTTAGCTAATTTCCCAACCTAAAATATTCATTTGTGTTGTGTTAAATAACTACATTTTCGTATAAGTAGAAGGCACTAACTAATTGTAGCACTGGAACTCCTAAACAAACACATTTTCAGTAGCTTAAAAGAAGACACTATCAGAGACTAGCAGGTACGATGTGGACAGACAGCAGGGACTGTGGCAGTTGTCTTCATACCTATTTATGAAAGTAAAGACAGCAGTAACTTGCACTTCATGGGTTGTGATGAGGGTCTGAACGGGTTCACAGCAGGAAAGTGCTTGGCACAGAGTTGGCAGAAGTGACTGTCACTGCAGAGGGAGATAGCGGGGTCTGTGTCTGCGCCATTGTCTTCCTGCTGGCTGCTGCATGCTCCTGGCTCTCTGGTCTCCCACTCTGAACTGCATAGGCTGTGGTTTGCTGTCACTGTGTTCTTTTAACTGACGCCTGCTCTGACTCCGTGATCACACGTTCCAATGCAACTTCCCTCTGTTCGTTGGTTTGCCCTCCTGAAGACTAGGATCACGGTCCTGGGCATGAATCTCATAGGGCCCACATGTTTATCAGCAGGCTAACTAACAGCGGGGGTAGAGGAATCACGGTACAAAGTCTTGAAACAGGGGCTGTGAGAAGCACGTCCAGGCTGGGGTCTGAGCGGGCAGGTGAGGCAATCAGCAGCATTGTGCTATAATTGATGACTGCAGGTTCAGAACAGTGGCTTTCAGAGTTTAGAGGTGTTTTATTGATTTTACAGGGGGACTTTAAAGGAAAGAAGATTTATTTGGGTCACAGTTTCAAAGCTTGCCATCCACAGAGTTGGAAGGGCATGTATTATGGGGGTAACTTGCATCATGGTGTCCAGGAACCAGAAGGCAAGAGAGAAATGTCTACGCTGCCTGGCTTCCTTCCATCCTTCCTTCCATCCCCAGCCTCTGTGGTAGGGAAACCCCCATCCAGGACTGACTGTCTTGGAAACATCCCATAGACACAACCTGAAGTGTGTTTTGCTAGCCTGGGTAGTCCTCAACCAGTCAAACTAAAAAACCAAGATTAATCTCCATGGGCCATTTGGGCCACTTGGTGTCTTGGTGCCCTACTTTCTGGAAAGACCATACCTGTGTTGAGGCATCTACAGACTGACTTCTTGATTGTAGAGAACTAGAATGTTGCAGATTAAGGGTCCAAATTATCTTGGGGTATCTTGAATATTTTTAAAGCCATTTTTATCTGACCTAACATTCTTCTGTCTTTCAGTTAAAACCTCTGCGATGTATTCTTAGCAGACAACTAATTTCTACCACCCAAGCTAGATTGTCAATAGACAGCATCTGAAACCTATGGTGAGTTTCCTCTGCTCTGTTAAACCCAGTCTGCTTGCTGTCTCCACCAATATATTTGGCAAGTACATTGATTGATGGTTGTCTTTTGCACTAGGACTCTGAAAGCCTGATCTAATTATTCCCCCACAGTGGAAGATATCATTCAGGGAAATCTGCATGTGTTCTGGGTAATGGTCACTCGTACTTGGCTGCTGATAAATCTGTCTGATTCTTTTCAGAACGAGAGCTGTGTTTGAAGTCAAAGCTTGTGGGTAGTAGCTATCTGTCAGATGTCCCCTTGTGGCAGAGGAGCTGGGGAATTTCTCAGGTGGTCGTTTCTATCAACAGCCTGAACGTCTTTCTTCAGAGTCTCCACCTTCCTGACCTAATCACTTCCCAGAGACTCTGCCTATAAATATGACCTAGTGAAGGTTGGGTCTCAGTAAATGTGTGCAGAGGCATTCCAGATAATCATGCTGGACACTGAATGCTTGTTCCTAGCCTCCCTCAGTTCAAGCCCCCTATGCAAAATATATTGTTCTTATACCAAAAGCCTTCAAAATATCTTTCATTGAAAATAGATTTTTTTTCATACAATGTATTCTGATTATGGTTTCTCCTCTTATGTCTTCTCCCAGAGTCTCCCTACCAATTCAACTCCATACTCCTTTATCTCTCTCTTTAGAAAACAAAACAAATAAATAAAAAAGGAAAAGCAAAAAAATGAACAGAGAAAAAGAAAAAGGACAAACAAAAAAACAAAGATAAAGCATGAGAGGCACACACATACACACACATATGCATATGCACACACACACACAAACATAGGCACATTTGCACACACATATATACTCACACACATACACACAAACAGAATATCCATGAAAGTACAAAATCAGAGACCATAATTGATAATCAAGAAACTAGTAAAGCAAAAATAAAAAATCCCAGACAAAGCATTATGAGACAAAAAAAAAAAATCCCCTAAAATACCATTGAGTTCATTTTGAGTTGGCCATCTATTGCTGGGCATGGGGTCTACCCTTCATTGTGGTTTGTAGACCCCATGAGACTCCATTGGAGAAACTAATCTTTCTTTCACAAGTGGTCGTTAATGTAGCCTCCAACATCTTAACTTCCTCAAGGTTTAACGTTTAAGTCCAGAATCTCATCAAACATTGTTTAGGTTGGATGTGAATGAGATTCAAGACATGAATTATCCTGAAACAAAGTTCTTCCAGCTGCAGACTTGTGAAACCAAGCAAGTTATGGCCTTCCAAACTACCATCCAGGGTAGGGATCAGATAAATATTTCCATTCCAGAGGACAGAATTTGGAGAGAAGAACAGAAAGACAAAACTCTATGGTCAAATTCCAGGAGACCTCAAGGGTAAAGAACTGGTGGTTTGAGGGATCCCCAAACAGCATTAACTACTCTCCATTTTTTCCTGACCCTGTACCCAACATCACACCCCATCTCCCTGAGCTTTCCCAAACATTAACGAAAGTGTATGCCTTAATATCTTCCACCTTGGCAAAGGGTGGATTTCTCAAGGAACTCAGTGATTTCTAAAGTCACCATTGTATCTATCCTCGCCATGCCTAGGTAATAAAACTCGGCTTTGGGATTTAAGCAGAATACCCACCCAACAAGAAAGCTAAGTCAATACATTCTCCACATCTTACTTATACCAACTTCCAAGTCCACACCAATAATGACATCAGGATAACTGGTAATTACAGCAATGAAATTAATACAGTCAAGTTCAAGAAATACATCTATTACCTTGTGTCTAGTTAGACAGAGACAGGGACTTTTTCCTGACTGAGTTGCACATGGCACGTGTAAGGTCCATGCCCTGGAGTGTCCCTGAACATTCCTCTTCTGTTATTACCCAGAGAGAGCAGGTTAGAAGAACACTCAAATATAGCTGATTGCTATGAAGAAAAAGATCCTTTCAAGACAGATCAATACTCATGCATTTATGACTGACAAGTGATGGAGATGAGAGTGGCCTCCAGGTGAGGTTGGTAGACCAAGCCTGTCCTATGGGTCAGGTACTACTTTGCCAGCCTCTCGATGTCTCTATCAGCCCCTGCTTGACAAGATAAGGGTCAGAATCTCAGGACCCCGCACTCCGGCTACTTCAAGAACAGGTGATCTCAACCTTTCTAATGTTTCCACCCTTTAATATAGTTCCTTGTGTTATGGTGACTCCAACCATAAAATTATTCTTATTGTTATTTTATAACTGTAATTTTGCTACTGTTATAAATCATAACGCAAAGATCTATGCTTTCTGATAGTCTTAGATAAGCCCTGTTCTAGAGGCTTTCATTGCCTTGGGTTCTTTCTGTCTGTGAGATCACTCATTCCCCTTATGTCTTTCTTAACTAAGGCACTGAATGAACCTGGAGAATGTAGGCTTTTGAATTAAAACTCATTGACTGATAAAACAAGAAAACTCTACACTTCCCACAATCACCAACTGGCTTTGCCAAATTCTGGCATGTTCTTAGAGAAGATAAAAGCATTTCAATCCAGTAACGATGATGAGAACACAGCATGTGAAAAACTGCAGGCCTCAAGGATTCCATATCCTGAGAGCTAGGCTAGTAAGGCCTAACTGCTTCCTATAAAAACTTCCAGCTGCCTTGGTATGAGGGAAATACCAGAAGACTCAACCTAGTCTCATTCTTCCTTCAAAGAATGGGTAGATGACGAAACCCTCTGTAAAGCTGTAGCATGGAGAAGCAACGGTCAGGTGCGAGGAACACCAGCCAATGTCTCCTTACTTCTTCCTCTCTCCCATCCCCCACAACAGGAATTAAAGTTCTTATTTGTATCCATTGTTCAGGATAGTTGATTTCCCTGTAACATTTTCATACATATGAAGATGCCACCAACTTCACTTCGATCATTTTCGAACTCTATTGCCCTCTCTTATCCCCCCATTTTATTCCTCTTTCTCAACAGTTCTGTGTCTCTTTTTCTATCTTTTAAAAATTGTAGATCTCCCACACATGAGAGAGAACACTTAAAAAAAAATTACACGCTGAAGTATTTTTTCCCACGCATATGTTCCTGCAGCACGCAAGTGAGGACTGCTGAGCCCAGAAGAGGGTTCTGGGGTCCCTGGAACTGGAGTCACAGACAGCTCTGTGCCATCACGTGGGTGCTGGGAACCAAACCCCAGACCTCTGCAAGAGCAGCCCGTGCTCTTAACTCCACCCCGGGTTTTGCTTTCCTGATGGCAGGAAAAGTTTTTGTTTTCTTGACCGGACTGATATGGAGTCTCAGAGAAGCTTTGATTGGCATACTCGAGATGGCTAGAGACAGGAACATCTTCTCATGTATATTCGGACCGCTTCTGCCTCTCCTGAAACTCTGTACTGTTCTTTTGCCCGTTTCTTGATTGGATTATTTGTTCTTTGGATTAAGTTATCTATTTTGGGTAGTATTTCTTCGTGCAGAAACTTTTCAGTTCAAAGCACCCTCATTTACCATTATTGCAATTATTTCCTGGGCTGCTTGAGTTCCATTCAGAAACTGTTGCCTATCCCAATATCTTTAAGTGTTTTCCTGTTATGGTTCCAAATTTTCAGGTCTTACATTAAAGCCTTTGTTCTTTTTTAAAATATTTATTTATTATGAATACAATATTCTGTTGCATATATGCCTGCAGGCTAGAAGAGGACACCAGACCTCATAACAGATGGTTGTGAGCCACCATGTGGTTGCTGGGAATCAAACTCGGGTCCTTTGGAAGAGCACACAATGCTCTTAACCGCTGAGCCATCTCTCCAGCCCCCAAACCTTTGATCTTTTTCTTTTGAGATATTTGTGGATGTTGGGTTTTCCCTGCACCATGTATTAGACATACTGTCTTTTCTCCAGTGTAAATGTTTGGTCTCTTTGCTGTGAATCACATGTGTGTAGCTGTGTGGATTCATGCCCACATCCTATGTGCTATTCCTTTAATCTACACTTCTGTTTTCCTGCTGACATCAAACGCATTTTTGAACACACTTGTCTTGCTCTGCATTCAGGACTCATGATATCCTGGTACTGTTAGCACTGTCCACGTGGCTCAGTGGTATTTCTGCTCATGTGGCTCAGTGGCACTACTGTCCATGTGGCTCAGAGATGCTTCTGTTCACGTGGCTCAGTGGTGCTTCTGCTCACATGGAATGGTGGTGCTTCTGTCCATGTGGCTCAGAGGTGCTTCTGTTCACGTGGCTCAGTGGTGCTTCTGTTCACGTGGCTCAGTGGTGCTCCACCTGATATCAAATCATACTCTGTATGAATTTTAAGATGTTTTTTATTGTTCTCTGGAAAATGTTATTGGGATTTTATTGGGGAATTGCACTACTGAACTTGCATGCACCTTTGGATAAGATGACCATTTTCACTCTATTGATTCTTCCAGCAAGTGAGCATTATAGCTGTGTAAGGGGGTGTGTTGGATTGCGTCAAACCCTTTTCTGTTTCATGAAGATGATCTTGTGATTTTTATCCTTGACTCTATTTTTGTGCTGTGTTGTATTTCATAATCTGTGTACATATTAGATCACTCTTGTATCCCTGGAATTAAACCAACTATCATGTTGTGTGGTAGTTTTTTAAAAAATGTGTTGTTGAATTCTGGTGACAAGCAATTTTACTGGTAACTGGGCTATAGTTTTCTTTTATTTCATATTTTTATTTTTGCTATGTTCTTATCCAGGTTTGATTCCAAGACCATACTGGCTTTGCACTATGAGTCTCATAGTGTCCCTTCTCTTTCTATTTTATAGAATAGTTGGAGGAGCATTGGTGTTCATGCTTGAAGGATTCAGCAGCAAATCTGTCAATATCTTGGGCCATTCCTTCTCTGGAACCGTTTGTGATTGCTTCAGTTTCATTGCTTACTATTGATCTGTGAAGCCTCTCCTCTTCTAGTCTTTGTTTCTTCTGCTGGGAATATTAGCTATCATTTTGTAGGATTGATTTCCCAGAGAACTCAGTGCTCCTATATGCTAACCTACTGTGCTTTTTGCCTTGCGTTTGAACTATGGTAAAATGTAGAGAGTCTTTGCCTAGGCATGTGTTTGGGATTCTTAAGTGTCTCCTGCACTTGAATGTCAATTTCTTTCTCTAGTCTTGGATCATTTTGCACTGTGATCTCGTTGAATAGGAATCCCATCACTTCAGTCTGTAGCTATGTTCATTATTCTACATCAAAGGTCTTAGGTCTACTCTTGGTCTTCATGGCTTGTTTTCTTTGGTGTTATCAATATGTAGGAATTGCTCAGCCTGTCTTCAACCCTGAATACTCTTTCTTCACCAGGTCTAGTATATTATACTGTTATTGGAATTCCCCCTTTTTCTTTCTTTTTGGGTGTGTGTGTGTGTGTGTGTGTGTGTACAATATACATGTATGTATGTGTGCACATTTCTGTTTGTGAACGCTTTGCATGTGTGTGGAGGTCAGAGAGCAACTTTCGATGCCAGTCTTCACCCTTGTCTTGTTTGAGATAGGATCTCTGTTTTCCACTGCACACCCCAGGCTAGCTGGACTGCAGGCTCCTGGGATTTCCCCATCTCTGTGCCCCGTCTGCTCCCAGGAGCTCTGGGATTGCAGACACTTGTGCCATGCAGTTCTTTCTTTAGCATGCATTGTGGGGCTCTCAGCTCATAGCTGCACAGGGGACATTGTCACCCTTGGAGCCATCGGCCCAGCCCAGTGATGCTTCCCATGTTGTTTACCAAGCTTCCATTTCCTTGGTGCCCTCCCCTGTATCTGTTGAATTTTAGCCTTGAATTGACTTTATTTTTCACTCCACCTGTTTATTTGACCTCATTGAGGTCACTGATCATTTTTAAAACTGTACTTTAGAATTCTTGATTTGGCATTTCAACCATTTTGTTATCTTTGATTATGGTAGAGTTAATGACCTTTGGTTGGAGTTGTACATCTATGTTATAAGTTGTGCGTCTGATGGGATGAACGCCGCTTCCAGTTTCATATGGAGGGTTTTGTTTGGTTTGTTTGTTTGTGAGTAGCCTACTTTTACTCACAGAAGGGAAACCAACCATGCTGAGGGCCAGGCTGGCCAAAGTGATGCCACCTGCCTCTTTTCAGCCGTGTGTGAGGCATTCACTTTAGAGACTTCCTTTCTTTGCCTACTGGAAACCACTGATGATCCCAGTGGATTCTGTGGGCTGTATATTGGGCAGGCCTGCACTTGCTCTACTCTGGAGGTTCCCCAGTCTATGCATCCAGACATTACCACTGTGGGTCCCTAGGCTCCCGGCCTCATGATTACTTCTTGTTTACAGATACCTAGATTAGAGCAGTCTCTAACAATAGGCCCTCTTTTAAAATGGCGCCTGGCCATCCGACTCCAAATGATGGGAAGCAATTTAGTTTATGTCTCCTCCTGGGCTAGCCCACCACACACACCAAATCCCTGAGCTGCCTCTAAAGCAAGTGAGGACACTAGGTGTTTCTTGTGGCCGAGCCTGCCACCTGTTGTCACCAGGACTGCCCACGCTCTGATGGTATATTTTGTGGCTGTATTCCACACTGTCCCCGGAAGTCAGGCTCAGGGTGGTAACTCTGCCTTTCTCTGCTTTGCCCTTCTGCTTCTCTGTGATGTGTGTCCTTGATTCTTCTTCTCTGTCTTCTCCCAGAATCATCTCACTTGTCAACCACTGCCTCTGCTCACCTGTTCACAGGGAAGAAAGTTACCGTTGTTCATCTGACCCTCAAACCCATTTTCATTCTGTAATTTACATATATGAAAAAGTATCGTTACAATAAAAAAAGTAAAAAATATAATGGTGCTCTATAAACTGGGGGTAAGAGATGCTCACATTTTTTTTTTTGCAAGAAGTTGGAGGCTGGTCTTGTGCCATAGCACACTGGTCCTCTGCTTAGGCCTGTACATCTGTCTGATGGGTGACTTAGCATCAAAGCTCAGAAGGCTGAAAACTCTTCCCCCAGAGCATCTAAATGTGCATTTCCCAGCTTGCACTAGGAAATGAGAACTGCAAAGGACCTAGGTCTACAAAGGACGGCTGATCAATTACAACTTAGGGATACAGAGAGGTTGGAAGGTTGCCAGCCAGAGCCAAATTATTCTTCAGGCCCCCAAATAGCCCCTGTGTGGGTCTGACATCCTGTGACTAATAGATACAAAACTTTTGAGCCAAGTCGTGGTGGCGCACGCCTTTTAAACCAGCGCTTGGGAGGCAGAGGCAGGCAGATCTCTGTGAGCTCCAGGCCAACCTGGAGTTGCAAATGGAGTTCCAGGAGCTGGAGCTACACAGAGAAGCCCTGTCCCATGAAAACAAAACAAAATAACAACAAAAAAACCAAAAGCAAAACATACACACACACTAAAGAAGTTTGAAATGTTCTAACTAACAAAATCCTAGTTTCCACCCATCAAAGAGGTAGCAATGCTCTCAGGGAGCTTCCAAGGCCTATAGCAGAATTTTCCCCAGTTTTCTTGAACTCATCTACCTGGTTTACCCCTCCCCCCCCACCAAGTGTGTGTGAATAGTATCTTGATTTATAGTTTGCTTTGTTCTGTTAATATAAAAAGTTCATGAAACTGCTACTTTATTGGAACGTATTATTGGGTGACCTAAATCCATGTTCCTGGGCCATGGTCACTCATGTTTCATTTGAAGTGGGAGCTATTCCGTTCATTGACATACCTGTGTGTCATATATACACTTATACATAAATCTATGTGTATTTCTTACTTCCAATATCCTTCCCTAGGGTTCTTGTTTGATTTTTTGTTTGTTTTAGATTCTCTATTTCATTACTCCTTAAGCTCTCTCTGTCTTTTAGAAGGTAGATATGGTAGGTATGAGACTTGTTCTCTTGTCTCCAAATGTGTCTGTCTCCTGAAAAAAAAAAAAAACTCATTTTTTTTTCTTTTGGAAAACTCTGCTTCCAGTTGAGTGCCTACTACTCAATGTCCAAATGGTCCTGGGTTGTCAACACAAGCTAGCATTCCATATGCATCCTGCTCCTTACTCATTTTTATTGCTCACCAGTGCGCCATGACCCAGGCAGCAAGCCTCCTGTCACCATTCCCAAAGTGGCTAGTAGTGGCATTTCACCCCAGAAGCATTGGCGGCATATACAAAGCACTGGCCTGGGCATCAGAGTTAGGTGTCGGGAACATGGCCATGGACCCGTTGTCAGACGGACAATGATTCCTCCATGATAACTGTCTCAGACTAAAGGGCAAACCCTCTCACTCTCAGTATTCCATTAGTAGAAGTTTGTTTTCTGAGGGAAGAAGGGAGAGATGGGGGGAAGTGGGGAAGAAAGTTGGGAAGCGGAGAGAAAGAGAATGATTGATTGAAAGAGAGAAATAAATCATTCTGAACCGGATATGTAATAAAAAAAAAGAGGTAATCACCTCTAGATAGTGATGATAACTCAGACCTTCAGTTCTTTAGATATAGTGCTGCTTTTTAATACTCCCTATAACCTAAGACATAGAAAGATTATTTTGGGGCTTTGGGAAAGTGAGGGAGAGTTTCAACAGCTTGACTGACTCATAAGGTAATTATTCTGCTTAGGGTTTGAATCTAGCTCTTCTTCATTCCTAAATTTAGTCCGACAGCAGTACGTTAGGCTGCTTGACCCAGCAGAAAGCTCACAACCAAAGATGGGGTCAGAGACATCAGACCCACCCATTCAGTCTCCCCTCTAGGGACTCCACATGGAGGAGCGGAAGGGTTTGCCTTGACAGCAACTTGAGAAGTTGACTGGTGTGGCTGCCAGAGAAGGACCGTCCATTCTGCGTCTAGTGTTTACACACTCATCATAACCTTCCTGGGTCTATTTGCATTTTCAGTCCAAAACCCTGTTTTGCGTTAATGAGGCCCGCAAGTTCCCTAGCCAAATGTTTATTGGCTTCCAGCTTAGCGTAAGCTCGCGTCTAATCAGTGTAGACGTTGAAACAAGTACCATGCTGGCAAATTCCCAAAGCAAAAGGAGGTAAACGAGAGCAACATGAATGAGACAAACAAGGGAACCACCATGGGGGAGCAGTTTAATCAACACTTTGAGAAACGTGGCTGCCTCCCGCGGCGCGGAGGCACAATCTGTTTGGTGGATGGCCACCGCTTACTTAACCGTACCTTCCCAGTGCAAAGCCCTTCCTCCTTCTGCAGCAGTGGGGGGGACGGGGTACGGCGGAGGGGGCACGTCGTTTCATAAGAGGAATTAAAAACCCTCAGACCAGGTTTTCAAGTAAATATTTCAGAAGTAAAGGCCAGGAAGAGATACTGATATTGTCCCACCTGTCAAATGAGGTTGTTTACTCCAAACCGCTGATTCTCTGCATGAGCATTGTCAGGCTTGGGGGGAGGGTGATAGACAGGGGGTTCCAGGCAACAGGAAGAGCTAGAGGGTAACATACAACGGCTGCTCTCATCCGGGGACGGAGGTGATAGACAATTAATTTGATGGGCAAATAGTCAAAGACTTCGTTTGTAAGAAGCTGGGCATCTTGACTCCATGCCCCGCGTCTTCCCCAAGGTCCTAGAGATTCATTTACGAGAGCAGACAATCGTTCAATCGCTTCCTTCCATTCTCTGTCCGTACTGTTTTCCCTGATTGCATCTCCAGATACAGCTAGAATCTTCTAGTCGAAGTCTCCAGAATGACACTCCCAGTCTGGATGGGAAAGGAAGCAATCACTAAGAAAAGGAGGTTTTGACTCCTCACTACCGGAGTCAGCTGCAGGTTCTGCCATCTCTTTCCAGCTTTCTCTTCACTGAGTAGTTTTCAGAGACATCAGGGTTTTGCTGACCATCTGGGAGCTAAGTGGTTTTCTCTCTCTCTCTCTCTCTCTCTCTCTCTCTCTCTCTCTCTCTCTCTCTCTCTCTCTCTCTCTCTCTCTCTCTCCTCTCTCTCTCTTCAGGGTTACCCTACAGATAGATAGCAGCAGCCTCTGCTTCCCTCCCGGTATCACTGCATTTAAAAAAGGCAAGCATGGAAATTTCCAATGTTAGACTGGGCTGAAAGGGCAAAGACAGCTGCCGAAGAGGCTCACCTCGGGTGGACATAGCTCTCCTTTGTCCTCAGATCTGACTCTGTGGTTCCCATGCACCCTCTCCTCTCATCGCTGCCTGTGTGGGTGCCACCTTCACGTGTCGTCCCCAATGCAGGCCCTCACTGCTGTCTTCCGTCAGTGACTCTCCCACCTAAGGGTGGGTATACTAGGCTGACTCCTAAGACAATGGCTGCCTGGCTCTCTCACTACCGTGCCCTGGCACCTTGCCCTTTCCCCCCTACCAGCATAATTTCTCCAGCCCTTGAGCTGAATAGTTTCTTGGTTCCTACACCTTCGCCATGCCTCTTCCATATGTCAGAAGCAACTCCCCTGACTGTTTCCCTTCAAACAAAGCCCACTGAACACAGGGCCAAGACCAAGCACAGAGTTAGCCAGAAATGACCACACCTCTGTCACAGTCCACCCTGACGGCAGCACGGCGAGAGAGAGCACAGCCCCCTCTGCCTCCTCAGCCTGCGTCCTCCCTGCCCACCCTGACAACCCTGCGGCAGGGGAGAACGAAACTCGCACCCCTTCCTCTTCAGCCTCAAATCCTCCCCTGAGCATGGCTTCGCTTTCGTCAGCAAGTCTCATTCTCAGCCAGCCCGGCCCCCGGATCTATAGAGTTAATTCCATTTGTGGGGAGATAAATCAGGAGTAAGCACTTTAGACAGTCCAGTATTCAGATCCTCTCTTGGTTAGCCAGAGCGTGAGGGACTCTCAGGGAGCACGGCAGAGTGCACTGCTCAAGTGTACAGGTCTGCACGAGTTAAGCGAGGGCTCACAGTGCGCACCTAAGCGGTTGCAGTTCCTTCTAGCTATTGTAGAGAATGTTGTTTATATCCATATTTAAACGTGCTATTGCCCCCAAATGAACCACAACAGCCTCATTTAAAGCTATTTTATTATGATGAGCCGATATTTGGACAATTGAAAACTGTACTCCATTTGCCACACAAACAAACACGACGGCGCCTCTGTGTGGCAAATACATATTTAAACAGTTTAAAAACACATTGACTGCATAATTTGTGTTTGTAACTGCTCAAAATAAAGGTCTTTTTATTTAGCATGCCAAATAACGGGAATTTGAATGCCATCTGAAAGGATGCATTATTCATGGGGAAGAGAAACAAAATCAATAAATGAAAATTCAAATAAAAATCTAAGCCATTGTGATGCGCCTTCCAGACAATGGTGATCTCGTGTATTATTTACTCAAGGAGAAGGCTCAGGAAAACGGCTCTTTTGGACCTGGGCTGCGGGCTGAATTGTAAACTCCTGCTTAGGCTGCTTGACAATAAGCAAAACAGTATGTTTCTAGCATTTTCAACTTCATTTAGTTCATGATTAAAATTATTTTAAAATGCAACACCAGAATAAGGTGGGAAGGGTTTGATGCTTTCTCATTAGTGCGCGGCTCAGTTCTCTGCTGCAGGGTGTGAAGAATCCATTAAGGTCCTGGATGAGGGGTTCCGTGGAAACCAGATCTTTGCAGATGGGTCAAGTAGCTTGTCCCGAGTGCAGGCAAAATGGTGGATTCTGGTACATCTCATAGTTTCTTTGGTCCCAACAAAGTCATCAAGCATGGTTAAAAGGAGGCCTTGGGGACAGACATCCTGGGCCAAATTCTGCCAACCTGTAACTTACCACCAACCCTGTAACTTCTATCACCAGCTCCTTAGGCCTTGGTTTCTTAGCCATTGATTGGGTGATAATAATAACACCTGTCCCAAACAGCAGTGATGAGGATACCTAAAACCTGATACACAAACATTACCCAATCAATGTCCAAGAAGAATATCGAAGAATTGCATAATCTTTCTTTGTGGTAGTTGATGGGTAGACTGTGGGTGTCTTTCACTAGCCACAATGTGTACCTGGGTGTTTCCCTTCCCTCAGAAGAAGCCCATTTCTTATTATGTTGGGAGAAATCATTGTAGTGGGACATTGCCCAAAATACTTTATCTATTATTTTTGGCTTAAGACAGGGAAGGCATCAGGAAGTCACTTGGACAAAGTCACACAGTGACTATCACAAGGCTGGCTTTTCCGTGCATTTCACACCAACATATTACATTGAAGCTTAAAAGAAGACAACTCTAGAAGCTGAAGATTTCATTTGTCACAGGAATGTCTTGAGCAAGTTCCCTGCTTTGTTATAAGGTTTCCCATTGGTGAAGACCTGTCCTGGAGAAAATGAGGCCAATTCTGAACTTACTAATTTACCCGAAATTGTACATTACCCCCTGAGTTTTCTCTGGGTGCCATTCAGGGTGCTAGAGAGAATGTCACACCGAACAGACAGCAATGCCTCCCTGAGCAATGGCGCTCACTTCCTATCTCCACAGCACTTGGAGATGTGGATATGGATAAGTTACGAATGCTGTAAATCTTAAGAATGACTCAGCTTAAACTTTTTTTTTTTTTAAGATCCTAAGAAGCTTGGAGACGAATGTTCTCATGTCACAGTCCTGTGCACTAACTTTGCTCCTGGATAGATCTTGCCACTTTCCCTGTGTCCAAATCTCATTGATTTCTTCATCACTTTATTGCAATATACATATTTTGATAACTACATCCAACAACTTTCGGGGGGAACCAAATTGACAATGTATTGATCAATCAAAGAAATGAGTATACAAACATGTGCATAGGTATGGTCCTGTATCCTAAATGGTTGCCTTGTTCTGCTTCCCAAAGGATCCAACTCTGGCCTCAGAGTGAAGTTCATCAAAAACCACCTCCTGATTGATCAGACAATCCCTGAGCACACATAGTGTGTCAGACTCCATTCAAAGGGATGAGCCTTCAGGTTAGCAACATAAGATGAGTCTCTGGGAGCCTGTGTCGATATGAAACTGGCCTAGTTAGCTCTAGCCACTATAACAAAAGCCCATATATTGACAGCTACAGCAACAGGAATTTGTGTTTTTAGCTTTTGGAGTCTAGTAGTCCAAGTACACGGTGCCAACCTGGTCAAGACATCGTGGGGGCATGGTCCTTAATTGTAGATGACAGGCTTTTTGCTGTATCCTTGTGGCACAGAGAGAGACCAGAGGGAGACAGGGATGTATATATGTATATATGGGGGGGAGGGATAAAGAAAGGAGGAGTGGGAGAGAGCTTTCCCGTTCTTAAAGTGACACTAATTTTGGTTAAATGCTCCACTGTACGACCTCATAAGTCCTTAACTACCATCCCAAACCCTTTCTCCAGCTCCAGGGACAGGAAGATTGGGGCTTCAACATTCAGTCCATAACAGAGACATCATGAAGACTTATCCAGCACTGGAAGAACTCTAGGCAAAAGATGTTGCAAATTCAGTCCGTGCTACCATTTGCATTGGAAGTCACTATTTAGTATGTCCATTTGAACTCAGCCAGACTGCAGGAAAGGGTCAAGTTATCTTATTTATTCTCAAAAGAGATTTTTCTTTTTCTTTTAGATCATGTTTCGATAGCATCCTGAAGTAACACTACTGATAATAGATGGATTAGTTTTTGCTAGTTGAACTGTCTGGGCACCACGGAGAGCTGTTGCTAGATGTGCTGGCATCCACTTAGCCAATACATCCTGTGGGTCCACTATGCCCAAGACATTGCCAGGGACCGGTAATGCAGTAATTACTAACAAAACACTGTCCCTGACCTTGCAGTTGAATAGGACACACAGACAAATAAGCAAATGACAACAAAAATTACATAAGTAACAGAAGGAAGAAGAGCTGAGTACTGTGTGTGTATGTGGGTGCATAGGGACAGGAGGTCAGCAGGGGCTTCCCAACGCCCCGCACTCACCTGAACTGAAACCCCTGCTATACAATGTCAATCTAGGTGTGTGAGGAGGACGGAAGCAGGGAGCATGTTCCAGAAATAAGGAGGAATGAAGGGAAAGAGCTGTGGAGGTTACGGAAGGCAAAGCTCCTTAGGAAAAACCAAAAACTGCATCTTACGTCTGCAGTGAGGAGAGAGAGGATCTCAGGACAGAACTTTAGGGGACGTGTTATTGAACAGACATTGGAAGTGGGGGATGTGTGGCCAACACCACCAAGAGGAGAGACCAGATGGTGGAGAAGGTGGAAAAGAGACTGCTTAGGAGTCGGGGCAGAACTCCTCCAAAAGAGGTTCCAAAGATGCTAAGAGGTAAGGGAAAGGTGCCAGAGGTTGCACAGATGAAGAGGACTTGGTTGAATAACTCCAGAGGGGCAGCTTTTATGCGGGGTGGGTGGCAGCTGCTTCATACTCTTCCCATTTGCTTTGCTGGGTTGATGGGAGAGAATCTGTTACACACTCAAGTTTGTCCCAGGTGATGTCTGTGTTATATGCATGCATGTAAAAAAAATACACACTTTTAAGAATATGCAGGGCATGTTATAAAATATTTAGGATATTTTTGCATTCTGGGTTATATATCTGGGTGATAAGGTAATGACAACCTTAGTTTATTACTTTATTTCTATGTTTTATACATTGAGTAAACATAAAACAATAAAAATAATTTTAGACATTGACATAAAGGATGTAGGACAGGAATCAAAACTACAAAATTAGCTTGCTCTGACTGTAAACTAGAAGGTGACCGTAGCTATGCTTTATACCAGCATATTTTTGTCACCTTGACATGAGTTATAATTGCCTAGGAACCTCAAGTGAAAAAACCCCTCAATCAGATTGCCAGGAGGCAAATCTGTTTTCTTGATTAGTGAGGGAGGGCCCAGCACACTGGAGCTACGCCACTCTTGGGCAGGCAGTTCTGGGTAGTATAAGAAAGCAGGCTGAGCAAGCAACGAGGAGCAGACCAATAAGCAACACTCCTCCATGGTCTCTGCTTCTGTTGCTGTCTCCAGGCTCCTGCCTTGAGTTCCTGCCCTGACTTCCCTTCAAGGTGGACTGTAAGCTGTAAGCTCAAACAGCCCTTTCTTCCCCATGGAAGGCATGGCCTTTATCATAGCAGTAGAGACTCAAACCAGGACGCTAGTTTATCCCAAATGGTTCTATGATCCTTTGACCTTTCTTTACATTTTTTTATTTGGTATTTGGTTAGTGTGTGTGTGTGTGTGTGTAGGTCAGAGAACAGTTTGTGGAGTCTGTCCTATCTTCCCACCACACGGAACCACAGATGGACCTCAGGTCATTGTAAATTACACCGAGCCATCTCTCCAGCCTCCTTTTCCGCTAATTCTTTCCTCAGAGGCAAACTGACACCACACTGCACAGGCAGTTAGGACCCTGCTGACTTTCGAAGTCATGGCTCCTGACACGTGGTCTCTCTCCACCCTCCTTCCCCCACTCTTTAGCACGAGAAGAGAAGATACCCGGAAAAAGGAAAAATCAAAAGAACTTGAGTCCTTGCCAGAACCCATTACACAGGCCTCCCTTCTCCATTGCACCCTCAGACCCCAGTCCCCAGCTAACACCTCCCATGTCTGTGGCTTTCCAAGCTGCCCCTTAGGGCTTGTAAATCTTTGATCAAAGTATCTTCTTTTTGGAATTGCCAATCATAGCCAACCTCCCCAGCTATGTCAATACGTGCTCCACAGAGCACAGACATTCAGTCAGGCAACTCAGGGCAGGGTTCCAGGGACTCAGCTTTCATTGTATGATCCTGATGTCTGGAGACGTCTAGAGAACATGACCAAATCCAGCCTTGAAGAGTCTAGACTTCCGGAAAGGAAGAGTAGGACCAGGAGGACACAGTGCATGTTTCTGGACTTCAGTTTACAAAGGAATCACCTTAAAACTTGTTTAAAAAAAAAAAAAAAAAAAGAGATCCACAGTCACCATACCCAGATTCAGGATCAGTTAAGTATTGGGGGGAGGGGCACCAGGCATTTGCTCTGCTTACAGCATCCAAGGTTGTTCACATACAAGTCACCATGTGTTGAGGAAAATTGGCTTAAATTTGGTGTGGCACCCAATGTTCTTCCTGTTTTGGTCAGTGGGGTCTGAGACACAAAACATGTTCCATTCCTCCTGGGAAATTCTTTAGGTGTGCATGGTGTGAGCCAAGGGTCGTCTCACAGCCCACACAGCCTCAGGTTTCCTACAGCATCAATTGTAGCTGCTGATCTAGGGTCATTATTATTGTTTATTGATGCAAAGAATAAATAGAAACCAACAACAAGCTGCCTGGGACTAGAACTCCAGTGAGAATTCTCTGTCTCCAGTGGAGAATCTGAGATGCTCTCAGTGAGTAGCAGGAAGTACGCTATAGTTTCCTCATCTAAAGTAAGCGGCGGGACACGTGTCTCCTGGAACCGCTGCATGGCATACATGAGATAATGCTGGCTAAGCTCTAGCCCCAAGTCTGATGTCCCAAAATGGTCCGTAAATGTTCATTTTTCCCTCGGTGAGCGGAGCTCCTATGTCACTGAGAAACTGTCATTTTGTCGAGATGAGAACCCTGAAAGAACTCACAGGAAATGGTTTTAAACAACAGGCTATCGTGCAAATGTTAGACATGATGGGGAACTATAAACAGCAGGTCGATGGTCTGTTGACGTTTATCTGCACATAATAGTAGAAAAAGAATAAAATAGTAGTTATGTGACTTTTGTGCTTAGCTCTTATATTTTATAAAATGTCATGTATTTTAACTTGTATGCACATATAATCCTTTCGTGCACATATATTAACTATGTACTATGTATGCTGGTTTTCTTTTTTTTTTTTCTTTTTTTTTTTTTTTTTTTTTTTTGAGATGGTGTCTCCCTGCCTGTGGCCTAGGTTAGCTTGGAATTCATTATATAGCCAATTGTCCTTGAGTTCACAGAAATCTTTTTTTTCCGACCTCACCAGGGCTGGGAATCATGTGAGCCACGATGCCAGCTCTGCAGAGTACTCCACCTGAGTGGACGCCACACTATTCTCTGCTTTTGAAGCAGCCACATACACACAGCGTGGCCTAAGCACCCTCACTGATAAACACTCACAGTTTTTAATTTAGGTGGATTTGCTGCGTTATTGCTGCAATACTACAAATAATGCTAAAATGAATCTCTGTATATACTCCTTTATACGTATCTGAGAATGCATCTATAGTGTCAATTCCCCCAAGAGGAAATAGGGAGCATTCATAACCCAGACATTACCAAATCATTCCCCACTAATGTTATACTAATTTACTCTCCAGGCAACAATGACTATTACCCCAAACTTTTCAACAGTTGGCACATTATCAAAATTTAAACTCTTTACACTTCCATTACCCACATTGTTTTTATAAACTACATTGCCACAGCAACAAGTCCAACTAGTAGCCACTGTGTAGATCTCTTTTAGGTCATCATTGCATGTACATCATTCTTTCCAGGCAGCTTTTCACACAACACAAAAAAGAGGGTCATGACATGGAAAGAGGTTGTGTTTGCTTTGATGAACTTTGGCCTGATCAGATCTGAGCCTAAACCGTGGCCCTCCGCTAACCTCCTACTCCAGATGCTGGCTGCCTGCTGTGTGATGATACTCCACAGGGTTCTGTAAGCTCTCAACATATAGTAGATGGAATTCCCTATGACTGTTACTCAGGAACGAAGGTCCTGTTCATGCTCCATCCTCCCTACATGAAGGTAGCGTGTGTGCTCAATTCCACCACCCCCACAAGTGCCACTTCATGCCCTGGGACCAGAGAGGTGCCCAGAAGCTCTTTCATGACCTCTGCCATAGATGTGGCCACATTTTGATTGAGTGGGAAATCACCAGAAATGAGCACTTGTCGGGAAAAGCGTTGGTATTCCCTAGTTCTGAGTTCACAAATTTCTCAGAAAGGAAACAGCATTTTCCTCGGTCTCCCCCACTGGCTCTTTTAAAAGAAGAAGAGGCATGAGCACACTCTTCATGTTGAAGCATTTGTCTCAAGGCTGCGTTAGATTATGACGTCAACACCCTGGGGTCAGGACCAGGATGCCACACTCCTCAGACCTCCTCAGATTGGTGCTTCTGCTCCGAGCAGGTTCTAGAAAAGTTTCTGGGATGAATATGGACTCTGGAAGGAAACCATGGCTCAGGGACCCTTCATACCTTACACATGTTCAGCACACTATGAAAGGTTTCTTTTAACCCCCATGGCTGGGGGCGGGGTGCTGTTTCCTTCTGCTTCCCTCTTTTCTCTTCACCTTGAAGGGAAATGTTTTACAACTTAGGGGAGGTCTTCTGAGGCATCAAGGATTATTGTTTATTCCCCACTAATTAGAGTGGCAGGATTGGAGAGGACTGGCTTCTCCTCTGAAGTAGATCATTTCCTGTAGCTCAGATCAGATTTCACAGCAATTAAAGGCAGCATCCCTGGGCATACCTGAGCAATACATCCCTGGGCATACCTGAGCAATACATCCCTGGGCAAACCTGAGCAATACATCCCTGGGCATACCCGAGCAATACATCCCTGGGCATACCTGAGCAATACATCCCTGGGCATACCTGAGCAATATGTATTTTCTGTGAGAGTGTTTGTCTGCCACCTGAGAGGTTTCCTCGGGAGAGAAGTTTTCATTTTTTGAGGGTTTTTCCCCCTCTATTTTATTTTTTAAACTATTTTTATCAATCTATATATTTTTCTCCACTCCATTTCTTTTCTCTCCCCTCTCCTTCTACCCTACCCCATGACCCCCATGCTCCCAATTTACTCAGGAGATCTTGTCTTTTTCTACTTCCCATGCAGATCAGATCCACGTACGTCTCTCTTACGGTTCTCTTTGTTGTCTAGGTTGTCTGGATTGTGATTTGTAGGCCATTTTTCTTTGCTTTATGTCTAAAAGCCACCTATGAGTGAGTACATATGATATTTGTCTTTCTGGGTCTGGGTAACCTCACTCAAAATGATGTTTTCTAGATCCATTCATTGACCCACAAATTTCAAGATGTCATTTTTTTCTGCTGTATAGTACTCCGTTGTGTAAATGTACCACATTTTCTTTATACATTCTTCAGTTGAGGGGCATGTAGGTTATTTTCAGGTTCTGGCTATGACAAATAATGTTGCTATGAACATATCTGAGCATATGTCCTTGTGGTATGATCGAGCATCCTTTGGATATATACTCAAAAGTGGTTTTGCTGGGTCTTGAGGTAGGTTGTTTCCTAATTTTCTGAGAAATTGCCACACTGACATCCAAAGAAGCTGTATCAGCTTGCACTTCCACCATCAATGCAGGAGTTTTCCCTTTTCCCCACAACCTCTCCAGCATAACTTGTCATCAGTGTTTTTGATCTTGGCCCTTCTTTCAAGTGTAAGAAAAAAATCTCAGAGAAGTTTTGATTTGCATTTCTCTGATGGTTAAGGATGTTGAGCATTTCCTTAAGTGTCTTTCAGCCATTTTAGATTCATCTGTTGAGAGTTCTCTGCTTATTTAGGTCTGTACCCCATTTTTAATTGGATTATTTGTTCTTTTAATGATCAATTTCTTGAGTTCTTTGTATATTTGGAGATCAGCCCTATCTGATGTGGGATTGGTGATGACCTTGATGGGGAGTGTGATCCACATTTGCAGTCCTCTAGTCTGGGGAGACAAGCGGTATGTTTCTAGGTTTGATTTCAGCAGTAGCCCAGGCAGAAAGCAAAACAGCAAAAATTCTTCCCTGGAGCAAGGTGCTTATGTGCAAACAAGAACGGCCATTCTCACATTTAACTCAGCATTCTGAAAGTCCGAATGTGGAAGCTTTGGATTTCGTAAATATCCTTTGGGCTTCTTGTCAGATTTGTTCTTTTTATTTGGGCTCCTGTGTCAGTTACTCTCCTTGCTGCTGCGATGAAATACCCACCAGAAGAGCATCAGGGAGGGGAGAGGTCTTTTGGCTCAGAGACCGGAGGGAGGGTTCATCATGGCAGGGAGAACAGCTGAAGCAGGTTTTTCCTTGCTGGTGATCATAGCTGCTGGGAGCTTGCAGTGGTGGGGGCTTGCACACTTACACACACACACACACACTTGTATGCACACCTACTCAGAGAAATGCGCACACACTTATATGCACCCCTACTCACACAAATACACACACAGTTGTATATATGTACCCCTACTCAGAAAAACACACACAAACACGCACATACACGCACACACACACAAAACTGCTGCTCTCACAGTGTTAAAAAACACTTTATTCTGCTTATTACATAGTCTCCATACAACTTTAATGAAAATACTTTAAAACTTCAGGTTGATCCATGATGTTGTCTATGACAGAGACAAAATGCTCACTCCCTGGCCTCTGTTTACAATAGTTCTATGGACACCCATCGACTTATGAAATAAAAGGCTGAGGAGAAAGCTGTGCATTCAAGAAAGGTCTCAGCTCATGCCCACAGCTGGCACGTCAGAGCACGTGATCACGCACGTAGTTCTGGAGAGACTGGGGATGGCGTGGCCCGTGCTGCAGTGAAGGCAAAGCGTTGGGGTGATAATAAACTCACACACACACACCCCAAGCCTAGCTCCGAAGCCCCCGGAACTACATAGTCTCCCAATGCGTTAACAAACACCAAAGCCGCAAGGATTCGAAGAGGAATGAGCCATGGAGACAGCCAGAGCCGGAGGTCCTTTCTCCTGTGGCACCGTTTACCGGCAGCCAAAGCCCAGGCTCCTACATTAGAGGCCCCTTGTCTTTTAATGCACAAGGCCGGGGGCAAAGATGAGTCTCTACATTCGCTCCACTTTCCAGGTGCAGTGTAATTAAAAATAAGACAGGGCTGAACCAAGATGACCCCAATTATCTTTATTAAAAACAGAGGAGGCAGCAGAGGCTCGCACAAAAGAAAAGTCTGTTCCTAGACCATAACGATGTTTAAAGAAAACCTCAGAGCTTGGGAAATTCTACGGCTGGTTTACTTTTCTGAATCGGATGTTCTCCCTGGTTGAACATCTTAACCTCAGCCTGTTCTTGACCGAGGAAGTTTACTGGTGTGGTGGGTGAGGCTTTAGGCCCACGCCTCAGATCTGTCTACATCCCCCACTCGAGGGCTGGGCGGTGCTGGGAAAGGCACTTCAGGCCTCCAAGTCTCCACCTCTCCACCTGTGTAATGGGAACACTTCACCGCCGCTGTAGAGATTTGCTGTCAATTAAAGCAGACCATGGGGCAGCTTTGTTGTGGGTTTGGAAGGTGGTGAGCACTTAATGAACAGTCTGCTGTGGCTATTGTTAAATGCAGGTGTTTGCTGTTGGCATCAGCAGAAATGGTATACATGCACTTCATCTGCAACATCTGGGCACTCTCGTGTGACACTGGGAAGCCTTGGCATCCATCATCTGCCTGGCACATCATAGACCACCCAAACCCATTTCATATTCCCAAATACACAAAGTAGGGGACACGATGCCCATAGTAATGACTCCCCAGAAAGAGCAAGTCTAATATCAACACTGGGCATCTCTTTTTACATGGCCATATCTGTCCCCAGGGTGAACTTCTATCTCAAGAATTGTGGCAGGGACTTCACTAGACCTTCAGACAGGAAATGCCAGTCACTGCATTTCCCTCTATTTTCTTTGAATATAAAAGGCTTCCATATCCTGCTCAGTTATGATATGCAACAACGAGCCCTATGCATTTCTTTTTGTACAGCCTGAGGTTCTTTCCACACCAATAAAGTTCAGTGTAGAATAGACTTTCCAGAACAAACTACGTAATGTTCTATACACTGAGAGGAGCCGAATTAGCTATTTTTCTTCACTGTAATAAAAAACACCATGACCAAGGTGATTTATAGAAGGAAGGGTTTATTTTTGGCTTCTTATTTCAGAGGGATGAGAGTTCATCACAGTAGGGAAGCTTGGCATCAGGTAGGCATGGTGGCTGGAACAGCAAGCAGAGAGGGCAAACTAGGAAGGCTGCATGGCATAGAAACCTCAAAGCCGGCACCCAGTGATGTACTTCCTCCATCAAGGCCACACCCACTACACCTCCCCAAACAGCACCATTAACTGGGGGCCAAGTACTCAAACATCCGATCTATGGGGAGCATTCTTATTCTAACCACACTTTTTCTTTTTTTTTTTTTTTTTTTTTTTGATTTTTCGAGACAGGGTTTCTTCATAGCTTTTGGTTCCTGTCCTGGAACTAGCTCTTGTAAACCAGGCTGGCCTCGAACTCACAGAGATCCACCTGCCTCTGCCTCCCGAGTGCTGGGATTAAAGGCGTGCGCCACCACCGCCCGGCTTATTCTAACCACAAAGGGAGTCAGTTGCCATTGATTACAAGGAACCCTGCCATGAAAGTCTGCAGGTAGGGCTGAACTTGTCAAAGCTGCGTTGCTTAAATCAGATTCCAAGAGTGTAGGATGTAGTAATGAGGCGAACAGGCCTGCTTTTCATCCTACCCAGCTCCCACACGGCTGGCTTTACACCCAAAATAACAACACACAAATTGTATTCATTTAAACACTGCCTGGCCCATTAGTTCTAGCCTCTTATCAGCTAATTCTCACATCTCAATTAACACATCTCTAATAATCTGTGTAGTACCACAAGGTGGTGGCTTACAGGGAAAGATTCAGCATGTCTGACCTGGTGGCTGGCTCCATTGCGTCTGACCCCGAGAGGAGAGGCATGGCGACTGCCTCACTTCCCTCTTCCTCCCAGCATTCTGTTCTGTCTACTCCACCCACCTAAGGGCTGGCCTATCAAATGGCCAAGGCAGTTTCTTTATTAACCAATGAAATCAACACAAAACAGAAGATCCTTCCACATCACTAGGCTCTCGTTGTTTTTTTTTTTTGTTTTTTTATCGTGTTAGAAGAAAGCAGTGCTGTTAAATGATACAGTGTTCAGGGATAGCCTGTGTTGATGATAGCACCATGAACTTTGACTTTATGAGCTATAGGGATATTCTGTGCTGATAGAACCATGAACTTTGACTTTATGAGCTATATGAACTGACCAGGGAAGGATTTACAGAAGCCAAGTTTCTTCTACATAGTTCCCTGGGATTCAGGCCACATTGACCAAAGCAGTCCTGGTACCTTTGCCTTGGTGGCACTTCATCAGCGCCTGGGATGTCCCTTCCTGGGGAGTCACTAATGCTCATCGTGGTTGTACCTGAGCTTTTCTGACCTTGGGAAGGAGGTGAGGAAAGAGAGAAAGGACAGAAACCAGCTGCAGTGTGTCTGACTATTGCCCGGTTCATCTCCTAGCATAGGAGACACCCACACATGCCTCATAAGAGCCCTAGCAGGGAAATTCTATGGGGGGCTGTGTCCATCTTCTAGCGTGCCTTTCGTGGAGAGCCACCCTGCCTCTGTGCCGTGGGCCTTGGTGAGCTCTTAGTAACATCAATCCCCTTACCATCACCAAGGAGGGTATTGGACCTGGGCTATACTGAGAAAATTCCTCTGTAAGTTATTCTAACCAGAAGTATGGAGATCACTTTCTTGTGATGGGCTGAATCAAGGCCAAGGCTTCAGTGGCAACTTGATTTTCCTGCTGTCTGCTGACAGGCAGCCTCAGGATAGTCACACCCAGACAAAGGGATAGAGCTAAGAGATGGAGAAAGTGCCAGCATTTTAGCAGGTTCGTTGTGACTCCTGGATGCGACTGCCTGAAGCCGTGCGGACTGCTGCAGACGGTCTTTTTTTATTTTATTTTTTTCCTTAAGCTCATTTGAATTGGGCTAATATCACTTCCATTTAGAAGCATCATCAAAACAATTGAGAAGCGTTGCTGGGGAATGTGCCTCGGTAGTAAGTAAGGTGTTAGTCAACACGGTACCAAGAGCTCTATAATGTTCACTTTACAAAAGGACAAACTAAGCTTGGAGAAGAAAATGCTACTGCCTTGAAAGCAGCAGGACTGAGATTTAAATCCAGATGATTCTGTCTCCAAACACCCTGGTGCCTCCTCCTGAGATCAGATGCTGTGGAACTCTTTCCAGATGCTGTAATTTTCCACGACTATGGTGTGATGGAAACACAAGACTTTGCTGTGGACGTCACATATCTTTAGTCAACACACATGATTAGAACTTACTATCAGATGGCTCTGCCTGCACTCAGAGACTGCAGCTGTCCCACTGGGCAGCATGGGCAAACAGAAGGACAGGGACCAGTCATACAGAGTCCAAGCTTGACATCAAGCAGGCATAGCTCCCATAAGAATAAGAGGGAGGAAATATCTTAAGGATATACCCCAGAACATTTACATATGAGAACTTAGCTCAGGCCAGCCCAGAATGCATACCATGGCAGCATAGAGGATTGGGTGTGAACTTCAGAGAAAATTGAAGCTTGGGAAAGTTCCACATCACAGGGAGTCCTATGGATTGCTTATTGGGATGAAAGATGCTGAAAAATTGAGGCTAAGGACCTAGAGTCTACAAACTATAAACATACAAAAATGGGGATACTTGTATATGTGTGTTATTACACACACATACACACTTGCCCACCACTTGCTCATCTTCTATACAGATATTTAATATAATGTTAACTATAAAGATTATGTCATAGCACCCCTTAGTGATTGCATGAGTGTGCACATGTCTGACAGACAGAAAGTGATCTGGAAAGTAGATATTGAAGATTTCAAAACACACAGCAAGAGTAAAGTATTAAGTAATCATGTTCAACTGAGGAGACATTCTGAGGAGTGTAGAGAGCCTGGGGAGTGGGGACCGGGTTGGCAGATGAGGAGGAAGAGAGAATCAGCTGAAGCAATGGAAGAGCATCTTAAAGGTGCCCAAGGTTGCTGGCATGGGAATCTCTCGCCCTCCTTGCTGACATGACGTCGCACAGAGTAACCGGTCCCTGACGAATGAGGTTTTCAATTTGGGACACAATTATCAGGTTAGGGACTGGAAAATGTCAGCTTTCAGTGAGAGGCTGCTGGCCTTTAATGTGTGTGGCGTCCTGGGTTGCAGCATTGGCTGTTGTGTACATTATTTCCTGGATCTTTGTAGCAACCTGAAAAGGCAGTGCTGATGTTCTGCTCTGTCCAGGTGCAGTGTGAAGTTGGTGGAAGGAAACTGGGTTACCTGAGCCCACAGAGGCTGGAGAGAGCAGGCATGGGACCCGAGCATCAGGCTTTTGAGTGCAAACACATGCCCTCAGCTCTCTGCTCCATCTCTACTGCTAGAGGTGGTTGAGAAACTAATGGACTTGCGAGAGACTATGGTGGCACACTTCTATTGTGGAAGGAGAACCCAGCCTGAAGGCAGTGTGCTCAACTAGCCTTTATGAACGTGATAACTTGGCTCATGAGCACTGCCCTGAAGAGAAGCGACTCAACTGAGAAAACACGAGGAAGTCACTCCTGGGCCAGTCTTTCCTTCAGACCTCCGGAGCCTCTTTCCTTTCGAGCCACGCCTCATAAGCACTGCCACCAGTCACACGGGCATACTTAAATTCCTCCGGCACATGCGGGTACCAACATGGCTCCAACACCCTTGAAAAGGAAACAGAGGCATAGAGAGGGAGGACAATGTACAAGAGGCTACACAGCAAGGACAGTGAGGATCTCAACCCGGGAATCCAACTTGAGAACCCATGTCCACTCTACTGATGGTGTCTACATCAAGCAGTGAAACAAAAGAATATTCATAGAGAGGCTGGAGCATGTGTTCATGCCAAAGCCAGAGTCTCAGGAGGGCTTGCACAGCTACTATGTGCGGAAACAGCCAAAGAACAAGAACCACTACTGTCGCTTATCACACGAAGTCTGTATCAAGTGTGAGCAGCCACAACACCATCTAGTTCCCTTACTATGTCTCCCATGTAGTCTTTATCATACGGTAGCTTGCCTTGTTCAATATCCTAGCGCTCACTGTCGATAACAAACAAACGCATGGATGAACAAACGGACGAAGCTCCCAGCTCAAGAAGTCTTCCCTGAATGAAAGGCTGAGTGAATGAAACATTCCTCGCCGCCCTAGAGGCGCACATTTTTTTTCCCTGCTCCTGGTGGGAAGAGAATATTGCTTTGTTTCTCTTCATGCCATCTTGGGACTCTCACGCATTTCCCACAGCGGATCTGCATGGTGTTTCCAGGTGCCTTCAGAAAACCACCCACTCCTGGGCTTCTGAACTCAGAGGAGCTGTGTCTCAGAAATGTCAGCCTCTCTCGTTAAGTCCCTTGCTCAAAAGAAGCAAGAGAGGCAGACAAGGAAAGTTTTCAGCTCCTCTCTCGGCTGTGCCAGCTGTATAATGAGTTTGTGGGACTGAGTTTATTCCCAAATTTAGACCCACTCAAAGCACAAACGGGGCTTCTGAAGGCATCCCGGGGGCTCCCAAACCCACTTCTGACTTTTAAGGATTACAGATTTTTTCTGAATTTGATGAGTAGTGAGTGGGAGCAGAAAGTTCCAGAAGTCAGGTTGTGTACTTTGTGATCATCATGTCCTCTTCTCTTTAAATGTGGTTATTTAAAATCTGCATTCCACTCCCATGGGTGTACTCTACAGGCAAATAGTTCCTGTGCCTTTCAAAGAGGCTATTTTATTTCAGGTTAGCCAATTCCTTTAAAGCTTTCCATCTTTCTTCTTTGCTACATGGATTTTCTTAACTGCTTCATTGTGGTCTTTGCCTTCTTGATCTCAGAATTCTAATTTTCTTTCTTTTGAAATAACTCAATAAATAAATGTATGTTTTAACCTCTACTTTATTATTCTATTTGAGCCCTTTAAATTCATAGGATATATCTTCTTCACAGTTTACCTTATAAGCATCAAGCATTAAAAATGACTTTAAATTTTACCGTAACTAATTAATTACTTTTGAGACAGAGGTTCTGCCCCAGCCTCTCAAGTACTGAGTTACAGGCACGAGCAATTTTAAACAAGGCATTTCTTTTTATTGATGCACCAAAAGCTGAGGACAGCAGTGGCAAGGGCTCACGGTTGGAAGTAGGGATGGTGTACCATGAAGGCAGGATGTGGTCCAGCTCTCCCTGTTCTTGGTCTTCCTTCAGGCTTGCATCTAAAGTGCCAAGGAAATGACTGTGACGTGCTACAGGGACAGAACCAAGGTGCACCAGATCACGGCAGTGTCAGAAGTATCGTCTTCCACCCTCCACTTTTCTCCAACCTGGAGAAGCCCAGGGGCTGCTGGGTGCTTGGGACGAAAGAGCAGAACAATGAGGTTGAAGGGTGGTTTGCAGCAGTGGCACCCTTACCCCCTCTGTCCTGGAAGTGAAAGCTTCCGAGGGAGAGTTCCAAGGATGCAGGTAGATATGGAAGGTAAGAGTGAGCTCCTGAGGGCAGCAGCTCCTGCTTCTCTGACAGTGGCCTGAGAAGATAAGAAGCCTGACTAAAATGTGCCCGCGGGGCAGAGTCTAACAGAACAAGTAGGGAGGGGGTAATCCTCAGCCTTTCGATTAATTCAGAAAGCACTGCTGTAACTGTGTACGATTAGTGCACTTTGTACACAGTATATATTCCCCATTGTGAAGCTCTTTTTCATCAGCTCCTCCGTTGCTTCATAAACCCTAGCCTCTCCTCATCCCCCAGAGGGAAATTAGATGGCCTGGGCTGGAGCATCACGCTTGGTTGGGGGCTTTTCTAAAATGCAGGTAGGACGCAGCAACCAGGAAAATGCTGCACTCAACATGGAATGCGGCCATGGAGTAAGCTCACACCACAGACCTGGGGACAAGGGATCCTATTGGGTCTGACTGCCAGCACACCCCTCATTCCACCCCCTGTCTGCAGCGGACACTTGCTCTGCGCGGTGTAATGGAGAATCCATTTTGACCTCTCCCAATATCAATAGGACTTAGAATTCTTCTCTTTCTCAGAAGCCCCTGACTTTATCTCTAGAGTACAATGAGAAGGGGGTGTTGTGGGGAGGGAAGGGGGAGGCAGAAAAGATGCCCTGGAGAGGGACCACACACAGCAGTCTCTCTGGGGACAGGAAAGCTAGAATTCATGGAGAGGTCAACTAACCTCTAAGAAATGGTACCAGAAAAAAAAAATCCTACAGGGGATATTTCAAATGTATCCTCACTGTGAACAGGATTTAAGGATGAAACGCTGTTAGGAAGCAAATGGCAGTGTTTTTGAGCAATGATTCTAGTGTTGGAACATTTTTTCCTTCTTGCTATGGAAATGCTATAAGATTGCTGCCATGACAAATGCAATACAAACATGTAGTCGAACATGAAGGAAAAGCACAGAGGCGCACCAGACAAAACTAAAACACTGCTGTCTTTCCGGATTTGGTGAAATTTATAACAGTTATTAGCAGGAGACTGAAAAATTTAGTGTTTTCCTTCTTATTTAAGGTAACTATGCTCTTAACTTTCTACTTACATTTTATTCTAATATAATTTCAACATCGCATTTTTCTGTTTATTTGGGGGAGGGACACATGCATGCCCTGTGAACATTTCGTCTTTAAAACACGGCTTCAGATATCATACTTCAGATGTTATAAGCAACACCACCTTCCCAGGTTCACTACCGTCAACACAGGGAGACATTTTCATTTTGATCGTTTCCTGTTCTGCCTTGGAGAAGTTGCCTGAGACGGCTTGGAGTGGAGTGGCACCTGCTAATCCCCAGCCATGCCAAGTGGGTACCCCAGAGTGTGAGAAGGTTTGTTAGAGCAAAGTTCTGCAGCCTAGACCCCTTGGCCTATCAAAGGGAGACCGACTACTGGGGGGTGGGGTCTCTGGATAATAGCTCCTAACTCTGTGCACCTTGGTCATCCTTCCTCATTCTTTGTTGTGCAGAGATTAATAGGACAAGCCTTCCAGAGATGCCGGAAATGAGCTCCAGAATGAGGATATGACATAAAACGCACAATTAGTAGGGAACATTGTTTGGGGAGAATCTGTGAAGGTAAATAAATATGGAGAAGCCAGAAGCATATGTTTACTATTTGAATACGTAAATTGGGCTTATTCTACAACTTGCTCTTTTCCTTTCTCCCTCACTGGCCTCTAAAAATAATAAAGGTTATTGGTTAAGCAAAAAATTTTAGCTGAGTAATTTTCAGTAACGCAGGAAAGAGTTGGGCTGCTTGGCTGAAAGGGGAGAGGAGTTTTCTGAAGGGTTGTTGTTATTAGGAGAAAATATAAGAGTCTATTATGTTTGGGGATTTTTGTTTTTAGAAGATTATGGAGTACCGAAATTTATTCCTTGATTGGGTGTCAGAAAGAAAACAAATGAACCATAGCTCCAAGGCAGGGATTTACAATGATTCTGGCTCCTACCACAAAGTCACAAAGGCTGTCTGCTTAAAGAATAGACAGGGGACACGTATTTTTAACCCTTTTGTGGCAGTGGTTAGGTACATGTATACAAACAGTATGGTCATCACATATATTTATGTAGAAGAGCAGAGAGCCATTTGCACACGAGTGACATGCTGGACACTGCTAACAGCATAGGCTGAGTCCTCCCGTCTTCCCATCAACCACCCGCCCCTGGCCCGAAGATCTCTGTTGGAAAATTACCTCATCTTACAACACATCCTTCTGGAAATTGTTGTTTGGTCTCAGGGAGAGGATCTAATCAAGCTATTCTAATCAAAATCCTTCCCACAAATTTAAATACAATTAAAAACTGATGGTGGCAGTTCCTCTCAGCTGGTAAAAACTGTACGACCCAGAATCCAAGAACCACCGTTTCCTGTATCCCACCTCGGGAGAAAGTCTACCTGCGGTGAGTGGAAACAAAGCAAGCGGGGGGGTTAGGCTTTAGTGATGCTTGGCTCCTGGATCTCCCCATCCTCCTGTGAGCTTCTTCCCTTCCCGGTTGGTTTTTATGCATTTCCTTGGGTCCCGTGAACCACTAAGGCCTCCTTTTGCCTCTGTTGTTTCAGACTGGTTTGGATCACTAATTCCCAAAGAAGTCCTGTCTTGCCTGCTGTTCAATTAAACTATTTGATTAATTGAAACCTGGAAGCTGTCTACCGCAATCCGTGTTCACAAAGTAAATCTTTCCCATCTTTGAAGACTGATGTACTGAATGCAATACCTATATTCCTCTAGCCTTTGATTTGGCAGATTGGTTATTTAGAGCCAGGGGAATGAAGGTATCAAAACACAGTTAGCCAGTGTGGCACAGGCCTGTAGTTCCACTCCTCAGAAGGCTGTTCATAGTGCCTTCTACAGATAGGAGGAACAAGGGCAGGCAGGACCCAGGCTCAAAAACAAAAAATGTCACAAACACATCCAGGAAAGAGAACAAGTGGAAATGGTAAATAAATGAGTGTCATGGGGCGTTCTCTTGTTCTGTGTTGTCTCTTTCGTAAGGTCTTGCTTTGTGGAGGCACTGTCAACCAGCACAGCGGGCTAGCATCCCTGTCCTTCTAAAGCCGGCGTCCCATTCTCCTTACTAGATAATGAGAACACAGCAAGTGGTGACACTGTGTTTTGAATTCAGGCATCTATCCCTGGACACAAGTGTTCTGAGGAGGGGATGGCCTTCTGTCTGCTTTCCCCATCCAAGAAAATAGGCAAGAGAACTCTCCGCTGCCCTTTGGTTTTTGGTTTTTGTTTTGTTTTGTTTTGTTTTTCCAAGACAGGGTTTCTCTGTGGCTTTGGAGCCTGTCCTGGAACTAGCTCTGTAGACCAGGCTGGTCTCGAACTCACAGAGATCCGCCTGCCTCTGCCTCCCGAGTGCTGGGATTAAAGGCGTGTGCCACCATCGCCCGGCCTTCCGCTGCCCTTTGTGACTCAATTTCTGTCCAGGAGTCTATCTGGAAGGGATCTATTCATCCGAAGGCCAGGAGGATGATAAAACAACCCACCCATTCCCAAAGGGCCGGAGCAAACCGTAGATGGCTTATTGTAGAGTCGGGAGTAGGACAGGGTGGTAGAGATATGGCAGAGTGGTCAAGAGCATGTATCACTCTCACAGAGGACTTGACTCTACAAAGACCTGTATAAGGTGGCTCATAGACTCCTGGAACGGCAGCTCCCGGGGGAGTCCGTGGGCATCTGCACTCACTCACACACACACACACACACACACACACACATATACATACACGTCCTTACAAATAAATCTTAAAAAGTCACATGGGACTGAGTACATGGCCCAGCGGTAGGGTACTTGCCTAGCATGTGCAAGGCCCTGTGTCCAATCCCCAGGACCGTCATGGGACGCAGCCCATTGGAAAAGACTCTTAGTGAAACTGACAGGTGCAGGGCGTCTTCAGAGCATTTCCGAGGGAGCAGCTTTGCTCTCGGTGAACTTTATGAGGACTTGATTTAGCTCCGGGATTGATTAGCTACAGTTAAAGTCTTTGAATTGCCTTTGATTAACAACAAAGCTGGTAGGAAAGATGGCGTCAGGAACCTTCTGTGCCCTGGTCATCTGCTGACCACCCTTTCCCTTCTATAACATGCATGGAGTACTTTCTGCACCCTGTCTAAACTGATCCACACTCCTGCCAGAGCCTGAATCCCTTACACTCAGGATTTTGCAAGCAGTTAAGGGGCCTGGGCACTTGCAGACCAGAACTGCTAATGGCTGCTCCCCTGGCAGGAAGCCAGGGAGCAGCCTCAGCTTGTTCATCTGTCAGTGTAAGAAGCCAAAGGCATTGGCGAGCACCTGCTTCCAGCCCTCAGGAAGCCAGCCCTGAATTTAGGCCCTCAGCAGCCGAGCTGCGGAGAGACAGGATTTACAGACAATTGCCTGCAACCACAGTCAGGCACACAGCCTATAACCAACTCCTGTTTCTGCCAAATGCCTGGCCCTGGGAAACTGCAAGGGAAATAGCTAACCACCAGGAGGTGGGGGCTTGGATCTTTTTGTTTATTTTTTTTAATCAGCACATTTGGGGTCTATTACCATGGTTTCAGGTTTGCCTGGTGTGGGGGCTTTGTGGGATAGTCTCTTTTTATTTGGTGATATTTCAGATTTGGGACTTTGATGGGGTTATCTTCCTTGATCCCAGAAACAAAGGCAGTGACTGATAACTTCTACTCCACAAGGCAAAGGAATTGTGTCTCTCCCTTATCTCAAGGAAAGGCTTCGTTCTTTCTGAAAAATACTAATCACCCTATCTTTTACACATTTAAGCTCCTTGCATTGCATGGGAAACTATCTTTTTCCCACTCGACGCATGGAAAAGCAAGTCTATATGCATGCCCATCCTTAATCTCTTCTAGTTTTCTTCCAGGTAGATGCAATCTTTTTCCAATACTCTAATTAATACTTCCACATTGAATATTAGGCCTTGTAAGAGAAAAATCATCTGTAATATAGTCAGATCGAGCCAAAGAGGATTTTCAAGCTCTTGCCCTTAATCTTTCTTTCAATTTTCTGCCATTTAGAAACAATTTTTTCCCCAACACTCTAATGAATGCAAATGATATTCGTGATTAGTTAGTATTATGCTAATCTGAGCCTGGAATTTACCTAAATCTGCATGGTGTTGTCTGAGTACCAGATTGCTTTGGGTTTCGGAGGAAAATTACATTAGCCTGCCAGATGTACAAAACATGATAGAGTAGAAATCTGAGCAAATAATCAAGATTACATTAGTTTTGTTTCTTAATGAACAACTGTTGGCATTAGGGATTACAGACAAATTACGGTTTTCCTCTCGGAGCTCAAGCAGCTAAGCAGCTGTTGTGAAGGTCCCCTTTTCCTGACTACCCCTAAATAGATTGGGAGCCACCAGGGCAGAGGGAAAGCATCTAAGATTTCACATAATTTAATTTGTTCCATTACAAAGTAATCATCAAGACGAGGCCCACAGCTAACCTCCAAATCCATCCCCCCGCCCCCCCCCCACACACACACATACACATACACCCTCTCTCTGGAATGTGGGAGCCATTTGAGGGTTTCGGGGACAAACGCAATGTGTTTTTCTTCTCTCCTGTCGTGGAGGGATGTGGGCTGCGTGCCTCAGAGGCATACCTGCTTTCTCTACCCTCTGGGCCACTTTCCAAAAGGGTGCCTGTCTAATTCCTGCTCCTTGGGTGACACAGATGGAATGCCACTGATAAGGATTACGGAGGTAACACGGTACATCTGGCTGCAGTCTCCGAGGCTGGCTGCACCAGACACTTGCACAAACAACAGCCATCTGAGCTTAGCCCCTCGTCCGAGGTTATTTGATCTGTGTCTGTGAAGTCTCGCTATAATGAAATCCTTGTCCGACAGGAGATGCAAAGTGGTGACGGTCGTGGCAGTGGGTGTGGGCTCACACGCTGTGTACACAGGTGAGGGCTGAGGAGAGGGTAACAACGGCCTGTGGTCCTGTTCTTAGACATTTGCCTTGACGTCCGTCAGTTACACGGCAGGGCTGTGGGCTTTTCTGCTTACAGCACAATGCTTCATCCAGCGTGCCATTTCTGGGTCCCGAGCCATGCTCTCAATTGCCACTGGGCCTTTGCACATGTCAGGTCCTACTGAGGAATCTGTGCTTTCCTCCCCTTCTCTGCCCCTGGTGAAACCGTAGTACTGCCAAGATGACTTAGGTGCCTATGAATTAGATGTCCTATAGAAGTTCAAAGACGCCCGTCTCTCACCAGCAAAGAACACACAGGCTTACTTTCTTCCCACACTGGATGCACCACAGGGAATAGAACCAAGCCTGCTTTGTCCGCAAAGTATTTCTTATAATACTTCATGAAAATTACAGACAGAGCGAAGAGGGTCATATAGTTGCAAATACAGTACTAATGGGGAAGGGAAGCTTGAATTTCTATACCACAGCATGGATGGAAGTCATAAATGACAGGGCGTCACAAACACGTGTGCAGAGGCTGAGACCCCCCCCCTCAATCCCCAGCCCCAGACAATAAGGGTAGGAGCTGAGGTATCTGAACGCAGGCTTTGCTTGACTTGCCATGGTCGGCTGAGCAAGGCTGTTTGAGGGTGGCGTTCATTTTCTTGGCTCCTAAACTCACCTCCTGACCATCTTTCTACACAGATGGACCCATTGCCGTTAAGGTTCTCACTGACCGTTGTCAGCTGCTGTTTTCCCAGGTAGCACAGGGTCCCCAGTCCTCACCACTATGTAGGGTGCAGGAGGGAGGTCTCGATGGATTGATGGGATAGGAGGAGAGTACACACCAAGGGAAAGAGAGGAAGCTGTCTGCCAGGCTTACCTCCAATTCCTACTCCCAACCCCTCACATCTGGATCAGCTTCTGACCTCAGGAGAGGCTTGAAAAGAAAATAAAATAAAAGGGAAATTGCGAGGAGCAGAGGAAGGAAGGCCATGGAACTTCTCTCTCTCTCTCTCTCTCTCTCTCTCTCTCTCTCTCTCTCTCTCTTTCTCTGTCTCACCAGTAGTGCAAAAGGCGGGTGTGATGATGGAGGAGAGGAAGGCTCTCCAGACTGTTTGATGCTCCAGGAGCCCAAAGTCACACTTCCTATTTTCATCTCTCCCTGGATCCACAGGAGAGTCTATGCCCTGTCCCTGGAGTAGGGGTGATTCACTCCCACCCCCCTCGCTGCTGAGGAAGGCTGCAGGATGAAGGAAGGGCAGAGTGTTGTTGCCGGAACCCTGACTGCTTAGAGACAGCAGCGTGCTGGTCCACACAGGTGACAGGGCCTTCAGCGGTCCCCCGGGAAGCTCAGTGCAGGTCTATATAGTGCCTCACAGTGAGCGTTTGCAGTTCATCTCATCTGGAGGTTGTATAGGGGACAGGAGAGGCTCTGGAAAGCTTGGGTGCTGAGGCACAAGACATGTCAACTAGAACTGCTTTTCTGCTCCCTGGTTGTTCACCGCCAAGCTCAGAGCAAATGTGGTGTGTGGTGTAAACTGCGAGTGGATTAAAACGGGCAGGAACTCGAAACCAAGACTAAACCACTTAGGACAAGCTGAACTGAAACTGCCTAGGAGCCTGGCTCAGCTTGGTCACCCCCACCCCCCCCTCACCCCCCAGTAGCTTGACTGCTGAGAGAACATTCCAGGATTCCGTTTCTATAGCTTTTGGGGTGGAGGTGGGGGAGACGGATAGCAGTAGTTTTGTGTTTTAAGTTATTTTTTAGTTGTTCTTCTTGTCTCTGTGTGTTCCTTACTATAAAGCATCCGACTGTAAAGCACATATACCCTCCATTTGTCAGGCAACGTCCAGGGAACTGTCTTCTATGGACAGATTCCTTTGGGCCTCACCCCACTAGCACAAAGTGCATCTTCTTGTTAGCCCCGGTACTGGTCAAGGAAACCGAGTCACAGGGAGGCTGTCATTGTCCTGTTTTTCCAACTAGTCACACCAGCGTTTGGTATGCCGGAAGTCTGGACCCTTGAGTGAAGTGCTGTTGGGCCTCTTATCATCATAATTTGAAACTTTCCAAAGGATAATTTTACATCCTACTTTCTCTCCCATTTTCACTTTAGCTCCTCATAAGTTCTCTGCTTTATTAACACTGGAGACTATGGATTGGTAAGACGACAGAGACCAGACTCCAAAGCAAATGACTGGACTTTCTGCCTTTGTTCATCCACACAAGACTTTATCTGGTGCAGTAGCCCTTATCATACGTGGCGCCTTCAGGGCTGAGGCCTCCTCAGGGACAAGCCCACTCTATCCTCCCACTGATGGTTTTTATAAAAGCTCATTTCTTATTGTCTTGTTTTAAAACTAAGGCTTAGCAGTCATGATTTCACTACAGAAGACAAGAACTCAACTGTCGTGAACGGGAAGCCTGATGCTTTGGAGATGGCTCCTGCCAACCCTTCTGTCAAGGACTGCCTGGGTCCTCTGGACTGGAGCAGCCCTGAGAACACCCCAGTGGAATGTTCTACAAGAGACTCTAGCTTAAGACCATATTCCTTAAAATAATCACTCTCTAATAATAGGAAATTCCTTTAAAAGGTGAGATTCTAATCATGGAAGGCTGTAAACACAAGAATCAGAAGTACTTCTGGGCAAGTATTGAATTCAGCTTCCATGGAGACTTTTTATAGCTAGGTGATTCTCAAAGCATGTGACCAATGGGTCAAGATACTTATTTAAAGAAACAGTGTTTGCTTTAAATAATGAACTAGAATACATTAATAATTATAAAAAGAGAGTTTAAAATACTAAGCATAAAACTATTTGTGTGTGTGTGTGTGTGCTTTATATGTGTGAAGGTGATATGGGTGGAAGGCCAAAGCATTAGAAACCAATGATCATCATTAACTTTGTACAGTGGCTCAAAACTGTGCAGTCATAGGCTGGTGTGATGGCTCAGTGGGTAGGGCTAAGTCTGACAACCTGGCTTCAACCCCTGGGACCCACATTAAGAAGGAGAAAACTGACTCCTGAAAGTTACCTTCTGACTTCCACATGTGCGATACACACATGTGTGTGCGCCCGTGCACACACACACACACACACACACACACACACATACAAAGGAAAAAATGCTTAAAAACAAAAGGAGGTAGACTGGAGAGCCAAATGACTTGGTTTTGTCTTCGGAACAGTTTTACAACATTCTCTGACCTTGTGGGATCTTGGATTGGCTGTGATTCCACAGCTCATGCTGATTGGAAAAAGAAGCAGTCTCAAGGCAAGCAATGACAGCAGATTAGCAAAGGGGTAGATGAGGCTTCTGAGCTGATGGGTGGCTGCTTTCCTAAGCAAGACAAGGAGGGAGTCAGGGTCCCACGCTCTTCAAAATGTCTTGAAAGCAGACTCAAGATATCCAGTCTCTTGTTTTTAAATATTTTTACCAAACCACCAGAAATGGTCTTTATATCCAGAAAAAAAAATGACTTGCTATCTAATTAAAAATGCCAAGCTCCTTTTGCATTTGACTACAATGACATCAGTATCTCATGACACAGGAGGCACTGGATGTTCAGGAGTTCTTGAACATCTTCAGTTGGTCATGGTGGCTTTACTCCTGGGTCTGTCCATTCTCAGCCGAGTAAACATGGTGGCTGTCTCAAAGTTCCACACTTTGGTGTCTTTGCTGTTAAATGGCAATGATACACACTCACACGTTCCAGTGTCGCCGCCTTAGGTATGTGCAAAGTCCATAGCAGACAGACTGACACATAGGAAAGCTCAAAGGATTGGGTCGCTTGAAAAAAAAATGCAACTACATCCCACAGTTCAACAAAAGCAATTTTCTCAGCTACTGGAGTCTTTCAAAGATAAAATTCAAGTAAAACATGATCAGAGAAACATCTTTTGGGACAATACTGTTCCCTACACAGTCATTAAGACCCCAAAGGATGTCTGTCTATTTGCTAAGAGACTGGGACCATTTCAATGTTCCTTATCTGGGAAAATAGTTTTTCCAAAAGCGTTTCAATACTCAATAGTTACTCTTTTTTATTAATATTCTAACCGATCGCTAGACTTATCCCAAGCCTCTGCAGGATACTGACTCTGTAAACGTCATCAACATCACCCATTTATACTATAGTTGGGAAATCTTCATGGAAGTTTAGGAAAAAGCGAAATGTCATGAGCTACCATTTCCATGCCTCCCGTAAGAGAGCTCCCTTGAGGAGGAAGGAGCCTCGCTGACAAGGGTGGCTATACTGCACGCTGTGCTGACTGATTGATTTCTTAATTAATTTATGATGGCTCAACAATAATTACAAGCTACTGTTTGTCAGCCAAATCACTTACGATGAAGTCAAAGGTTCACATCTGCACGCAGGTTCCAAGGATCAATGCATCAATTAGCTCGGCTGGCTTTTTTCCCACTCAAAGCCAACATGTGTCATTAATATTCCACCATTTGTATGTATAAACTAATTGATTGAACATTCACGCTACATAAACATGTGGTTTGGATTATGTGGGGTTCCACTTAATACATCTTTCGTGCCAATATAATGAATAGCCTCGCATAAGAAAATGAGTATCTTATTGGAACATAAGATAAGTAGCAATGGAACATTGGCCCTTCTATTGGTGACAATGTCTAGTCTTGGTGATCACTGCATCGCAGAAAATTCTTCAGATTTATGGAAGAAGGAGCTGGTATGGATTTTAAAGGTGATGGGCATTTGCATGAGATTGTCCAGGTCTGTCAATAAGGAGCCATGTGTGATTCCCCAAAACCGCCACCACTGTTCTCTGCGGTGGATGCTGGAGCAGAAATGGTGTTCATTGTAGCCTTGGGATCTCCTATTTTCACCTGTCCACAGTCCAGATCGGAAATGCAGATCTGTTTATCTTGAGTAACTTCCGCCAGGCTTGTTCTCAGTGTCAGCACTGCACCCTGAGCTTGGTGAGAAATGTTGAAGCCACCCAGGAAGGCAACATCAATTCTAATCCCCCGGTCACCATAGCTGGCTCTTCGTTTGTTTGAGGCACAGGTTCTGCTGGAGAAGGAGGAGCACTGGCTCTCATGGCAGCCGTGACTGGAGTGTGAGGTGACACATTTACCCACAGCCTACTTTAGTCTTGCGTTTTTCCATCACCGTTATACATTAAAATACCACACGAGTCCCTGGGAGTGATCAGTAAAGGGACATTGCTAGCCGAGTAACCGCATCTTATGTGGTGTGTGCTGGGGCAGCGGCTGGCTGAGAAAAACCTACTAATTAGTAGAGGCTTTTAGAATTCTCAAGTTTGTTTTATGAGTGCTGGGTGGAAAGGGATCCCAGGAACAGGGCCCGGCGGCTTCCCGTGAGGTTGGGGCTGAGGTGTGTATAGCCAGCACTCTGGGTGCAGGCCTGGGAAGCAGGACCCTAGGTTTTCACTCACACAGTAGCAAAGCTTGCTGAGCCCAGAGACAGTCTCTTCACTATAAAAATCCCTTTCTCAGGTTCATGTCGACGCAACTGGTGCTTGGCTACTTTCTCCCCCGCTTTCCCCAGGACCTCCCCCTACACTCTATCTGCTTCATCTTAGAGTTCTGGTACTCCTGGCTCATACTTCCGACCCCTCTGCTAAACACAGTAAAATGTCAGTCTATAGCAGAACCCTCCCCTCCCCCAGCATCAGCAGGAATGGACAGCTGTGGAAAAGAGTTGAACACTTTGAATAGAAGCACAGCCTCTTACTGTTGGTGAGGCCAGAGGACAGCACCTTTTCCTAAGACAAAGTCTCCCCTGGTACGTGGAAATCTCACCAATTAGCCCACATTGGCTTGCAGCTCCCCCGGGTATCTTCTCGGCCCTGTCTTCCCAGCTCCAGGAGTACAGGAACATGTCACCAAACCTGGCTTTTTATGTAGATTCTAAGGCTCGAACTCAAGACGTCATGCTTTCTTAACTACAATAAGCACTTTAACTCCCGAGTTATCTCCCTAGCTTAGAAAAACAATCTTTTTTAAATGAACTCCATTTTATTAAAAATAAGAAGCTAAATGCCACAGTAATTCCACAGTATGTTTGCCTGATCATGTATCTTACAGAACATCAGCCTCTCCCAGATCCTCTGGAAGGTCTCAGTGACCATGACGATGGTAATGAGAGAGCATGGAGTAAGATGTGCTCGTGGCATGAATTGCTCATCCTCAGCCTTCCTCGGCAATGACGTGTCTCCTGACCGGACACGGGATTGGCTGCTTTTGCTTCTGAGGGTCTGTCCCCTCTTTCCTTCACTTTCAGACTCTTAGTTTCATCGTAACCCAGACATGGAAGTTTCAAACCACAGCCTGGCAATGCATTATCATCCATCGGCTCAGACACTCAGGGCTCAGCCGGGTGCTACCAGCAAACGGGGTGTGTGTGTGTGGGGGGAGTGACAGTTGCTTGATGCATCCTAGCCATGATTTATTAGGAGCCCTTCCTGTGCTATACTGTTTAGGGCTGATAAAGAAGTCCTGATCTCTACCCTCTTGGGATATAAGTTTGTGTCCACACCTAAGCAACCAAATAAGACAAATCTTACATCTACGCAGAACCAATGTCTTATACTCACATGCCCTCGCTCACATTAAACAGTCATACATGCAGAACACATGCAGCCTAGAAACATACCAGATTGTGCTACTGTTTTGTCTCACATAGTTTCCGGTGACGTCACTACGTCTAGAAATCCTAAAATTAGACTGGAGATGTCTTAAAACAGTGGTTTTCAACCTGTGGGTCACACTTCCTTTGGCACACTTCCATTTCCAAAACTATTTACATTATGATTCATAACAGTAGCAAAGGGACAGTAGCGACAAAATAATTGTATGGTTGGAAGTCACCCCATGAGGAACTGTATTAGAGGGTTCCAGTATTAGGATGGTTGAGAACCACCGGCTTACGGGTTAAGAGCGCTCACCAATGTCGCAAAGGACCTGGACAGTTTCCAGCATCCATATGGCAGCTGACAGCCATCCGTAACTCCAGTTCCTGGAGCTAGGATGCCTTCCTTTGACATCTGTGGACACTAGACATTCACATGCCGCACTGACATGCATGCAGGCAAAACATTCATACACATAAAGTTAACGAAAATAACGGAAAAATTACTAACAATATCACGTGCCATATGCTTGTAACAAGCCAAATCCTCATGTCTCAATCACACTGTGAAAGCTGAAATATGTGAAATCGAAGAATGATAGAGATTTCAAAAGCAAAGGTATCAATCAAGACAGTGATGAGTTACAAAGCAAGCTAGCATTTGGGATTTTCTTACTTTTATATCCTGCTGACTTACTAAACATACAAAAGGCAGCATGGGCCCTAGTATGTTACAGGGTGGTGGTGATTTAGCCTTGTGATCTGAAGAACCAGTCTTTTGAATTCAATCACAGAATCTGCAAAGGTTATGACATGATGCTTTAGACACATGGAGTTCCTGTTTTCTGGTGACTCCTCCCTTTATGCACACTCCAGAGCATGGGCAGAAGCAAGAAAGCTCCTTTTTGCCCACCCTGGTGGAACAGCAGCAGCCGGTAGGATTGGACCGTGGGTGTCCTTTGCCTTGAACAGTTTTCAGGCTGTTGACTGAGCATCACCTCACTACAATGTCACTAGAGGTCCAAGTGAGTGGACCCAAAAGCCTGAATACCACAAACACCTCACTCGCCAGTAGGCTTCCAGACGGCTTGTGATGGCAGCGAGCCGAATTTTCTCCAAGGGACATGAACAAAATCACATTTCCAACTATTCCCTCCACCTTTCAGTCCACAGCCCTGCAGTTCCCAGAGGCAGCTCCTGAGTAAGTGAGCATCCTGGCCGGCTCAACACAAGGAGGAGTGGAGCCTCAGAAAGAGGGGTGAGTGAAGTTGGAGGTAGGCAGACGCAGGCCAGACCACAGCCAAATGCCTCATCATGTTCACAAATGGGAGGCGGAACCCGGATCATATGGACGAGGCAGCCCCCACAGCAGGTTCTGGAAAGAAAGAAGCTCAACATGCTTGGTTTTTAAGCTGTGTCTCAGTCCCTCCTCCCCCGGGGTGGAGTGCTCGCTACCAAGTTGCTAAACCCCTGAGTCGAGTGGCCTCATCTGCAGTGTGGGGCTGGTAGGGCCTGTTTTATTGTGCAGTGTCGAAGCCTAAACGAGATGATTTATATAAATTGCCTCCCCAAGTACCTGGCAGACACCTGGCAAATAAGAGCCCCTCAAAAATCATCGGAGTTTTACCCTTAAAATCTTAGTAGTCAATATTCAAAATTAAAATTAAGCTAATACATAACATTAGCCAATAGATCTTAGGCATTTAAATGCTTTGGGGGGCCCTGCTTTGAAGAAAGCTGTAATAATCTGAAATGGAAAACACTGCATTTTTATAGCTTATTGAATGTATGCAGTCCCCCCCCCACACACACACAAATATTTATGTGAACGCAAAAAAGCTTCCATAGTTCTAAAAGTCACCTTGAAAATGTTACAGTTCCCTTAACTAACCCATCCTGTACATTTGTGAGGACCTACTAAGTGCTTGGACCCGAGCTTGAATAAATACGGTTTGTGTTAGCCCCCTTGGGTGGGTGTCGTGAACCTCGCATTCACCAGGTGCCTTGCCGGTTCTGTCTCATTCATCCTCGCGACAGGTTGGAGAGACAAGTAATGAGAATGATTATCTGCTCCTTACAGCTGGCTCTACCAGCCGCGGGAGGAGCACATTCATTTGCCAGAGGTCACGGAATCTACATTTCCCAGGATTCAGCCCCGTGCTCATAAACATATCCATTATGTTCAAGCTTGGAACATGAGCACTGTGTGTGAGGAAAAGCAGCCACTCGCCGCACTCCGTCATTTTGGGGAGAAGCGCAATGTTAAGGTTTGTTTGGGAACCGTGAGGAGTGAAAATGGTTATTCGAGCCGTCCAGCACGTGATACGCTAAATGTGTCCTGTGGTCCATCGTACTGGGTGTCAGTTGTCGTCCCAGTGATAACCAGAACAGCACTCACAGAGTCCTTCCCAGTCCTTCTGACTCTGCCACGCATTGCAGTTTAAGCGGCTTCCAGGTGATGGAGCGCACAGCATTGCTGGGTGTGCCCCTTAGCACGACTCCTTGTTTGCATGTCTAGTTTCTCTGGCCATTTTGTACATTGAAATGCAACAAGGGAATACCATAGCCATTCCTGCCTGCCTGCCTTGGTGCATTTTCCTGTAGCAGAGTCCATGTGTTCATCCCTTTAGGAGAATTTATATTACAATCGTCACAAAATAACAGTCTCGAGGACTATAGAATGCTTATAGCGACCGACACCACTCAGTCATGCTAGCGAACTCTGCTGCAGTCCGGGCGACGAGGCAGCATCAGATAGATCGCTGTTGACCAGCCTCTAAACTGGAAAATCAACACCAGCTTTCCCATAGATGGAAGCGATAGCACCCTTGAGAACATGACCCTTTGCTTCCAAAAATGAGAGCTGGAAAGGAGAATAGGCAGTCACTTGTGTTTTCTTATCCTCTGATTAAATTAATAACCATCTAATCGCTACTTATTAAGATAGGAGCCAAAGTTTATGTGCAGCAGGACCCATGAAAGTGTAAGCGAAAACGAGCCACGGGAAACGGCCCAGAATTTATTCCCATGCAAGAAAAGCTCTTCAAATGTCCACTGGTGTCCTTCAGTACACCTTCTGTAGAGTTCCCTGTACAGTCACTAAAAGGTGGGTTCACACACTGAAAACAGCGTCATGAAGTGACCATGTCCCTAAAGAATAAAAGGATGGGAGATGGAAAGAAGAAAGTGTTTCCCACTGGTGGTGGCGTTTGAGAGATTTAAAAAGCAATACGCTATTGAGAGCCCGAAACCATTTGCCTGCAGCCGCAGTCATCCTTATCATTGTAGTGGCTGTTCTGCTCAGAACTGGTTTTTAGAAGAGTCAAAACTGACTGTGATTCTTTATCCAGGTCATTAATTGCATAGGAGATGCCTTAGAATTGATGGTCATGTTAGTACTCACTCATGAGTCCGGGAAAGAATATTGGGAAGATGTACTGGCTGTCATAGGGAGTGGCGAGCCTGGGATGGTGAGTCTCCTCCATTACCCCCCATTCGGGAAAGGAGAAGCCCTTCAGAAGCGCGTTAATAGAATGGACAGCCTCCTTTACCACTGTGATGTGAGTTTGGTTCCAGTGAAGGCAGCTAGGTCTGCTGTGCCCGCATCTGCAACAGAGCCTGGCGTATAGTGTGGGCCTAACCTGTAGAACAAAACATAGGCCTTATAGTCACTAGCACTATAAACAAGAGTCTGTCCACAGACACAGTGCCTTGTGGAAACTACTTCTTGTGGTTAGTATTTGTGTGATGTCTTTTAGTTTCTGCTACACTTCTAGAGATCAACTAGAATTTGGCCTGAGTAAAGACTGTGTTTTGGTTTTTTAGATGCATGTCTACAGGCCCAGCACATCACAGCAGCTTACACTCGGTCACTAGTCATTGGGTCTTGTCCACTCTTGCGCCAGGAAAGAGCTCTCTCTATTCACATGTGATCTTTATTAGACAGTTCAGAAACCCTTCTGCCGGTAGTGAAAGAAAAAATAAGATTTCTAAGAAGATGTTAACTTTAGAACTGTCAGTAAAAAATAGACAATGATAAATCTAAGTTCACCTCAACTTTTCAAAGACCTTAGAAAAATATTTCTCATTATGATTATCTTTTCAATGTACTTATTGATACATTGATATTTGTTGTCCAACTATCTAGTTAAAATTGACATGGAGAACAAAGTCTGACTATTAAAACCATAAAACAAAAATGATCCATTTAATAACATTGTTATCTTATAAGCATTGCCTTAAAGCACTTAGCTCAGCTTCTCAAAACAGAAAAATTATTTTCTTTCAAGAAAAAATAAAATTATACCACAGTTAAGTAGATTAACATATATTTAATAGCAATAGCCCATGACTTGACAATATAAGGTCTTCTTCAGTTTTTGTGCTAATATAGCCATTTACCTTAATTAATATTTAAAGAATTTCAGGTTTCATAGATAAGCGGTTTGTTTTTCCAATTAATTTTATGGATTAATATTTAAATAATTAGCCTTTAAAATTAAGGCAAATTTGCCAACATTCTGGCCTGATTCAGATGGGATCAAAGGATTAGACTTAGAAAATTTAGAGGGAAGAAAATTATGTCTGATGTGGGTCGGCCCCCTTGAAGTTCTAAATAGCTATCAAAGACGTTTTAATAAATCTCTCTCTCAGAGAGCTTTAAACAAACAACACAAAACAGAATGGGCATTCCGGAAACTGCTCTTCTTCGTTTTATTTGCCAATGGTTTAAAAGGAAACATCCAGCATCTTTCATAAGCAGTGGTGAAATGCATGAGATACATCTTTAATACAGAGAGAGGAGCCTTCTGCAATAATGCAAAAGGTCACCGAAAGAACTCTAAATATAACCGGCCAACAGCCATGCGATTGCTCTCGGGCTTGCTCGGCTGGAGAGAAATTGTGTAGGAAGCCATCTGAAGAAGTAAAATGTGAAGTTCACCATTTTCAAAAGTGCACTGTGTAGATGCATTTAATACGCACAACACACATTCACGGCTGAGCATTTAAAAATACCATCATATAGAAGAGAGTTAACTCATCCGACATACATCCACAAGAGTAAAACATACAAGGTTAAAACCTCCACGCAGGGTAGTTAACGCATCCTAACTACATTCATAAAAGTAAAACTTAACAGGGTTCACCTTTTAGAAGCTGCACACGGGTAGATGATAGCCAGCTCACACACTCACGAGAGTTTACTTTTCCTACACTTGTTTACTGAGCTGTCTCAATAAGATGTTTTTCCTCCCTCTGTTTTACCAAAACATGCCTATCGAGGAAGGGAAACAGATGTAGAACTGGACAACCGCGGCTTGCTTGGTCTTTTCTCCCTGTCAAGTAGAATTTATGATCGTTGTCACACAAAAGGAAAATCTAAGTGGAACAGACAATGAGTCAGGAAGCAACTGTCGGGTACATTGACACTGCGGCTTTGGAAATCAGGTTTCGGTTACTAAAATTTCATTTGATTAAGCTGAATAAAGATACGATATCCTTTCTTATACACAACCCTGAAGTAATTATAAAAAATGAAAGAATCGGCTTTTTGGGGAGGAGTAAGAGGAGAATCACAATAAAAGAGATTATAAGAACTTTAAAGTCCTGTTAAAAAAATATTTCTTCCACCTTACAAAGCCAGGGCAATAACTCTCAGATGGTCTTTGTGTGTAGCACTTTACTAAAGACAAGCAATAAGGTGGCTTGATTAATTAGGTGTCCCACAAATCACCCGTCAAGCCAAGTTTCTAATGACATATTAAAGAATAATCTCTTAAATACTTCGGTCCCAAATTAACAAAGACAGTTAAAACGGAATCATCCCAAGGACAGTGCACGTCATTCATGTAACATAAACAGGTCTAGATATAAAAATAACTTGTGCAAACATTTTCAACTTGGTATTTTATCTCCAAACATGTCCTTGTCCATCACCTGCATCTTGAGAACAACAAAATCACACAATTAAAAAAAAATAAACTATCAGCACTGCATGTCTTGAAAAACAAGTGGATTGAAGAGAGGAGGAAATTTAAGGGTGGATTAGTGACCAGATCCCAATGCTCACACTGATCTGTTTCCAAAGAAAATTTCTTAACACAAACCTGTATTTCTTTTTCCCCAACAGTAAGCATTTCACTTGGTGGAAACATTAATTTTTGAGCCCAGTTCTTAGACTGTCTTAATATGACTTTCAGGAGACAGGGTCCCCAATAAAACATCAGTGCAGAGCCTTGGCTTAGGCTTGCAGGACAAGTGTTTTAACACAAATATTTTTGCAACACTGGAGGAGAGTTAGATCGGTTGTAAAATGTACTCTGACGAGACTAGGAGAAGAGGGGGAAGGAGAAAGGGACAGAGAGAGAGAGAGAGAGAGAGAGAGAGAGAGAGAGAGAGAGAGAGAGAGAGAGATCTTTTCTTCTGACACAGAGTACTCAAAACAGCAACAAGTAGCCTTGGAGCTCTCCTGTGACTCTCCCATCCCAAGCTAATGAGAGAGCATGACCTCAGCAGGCAGTGCCGGCTCTGCGTCTCTGCAGGGAACTCTCAGGAGGAGCCCACAGGCAATAGTACCGGGTCCACCGTTCAGAAACTCACACATATTAATAGAACCCCTCTCGCCTAGCAGTGCTTGAAGCCAGGACTCCTCAGAAGGAGCTGCCTTCTCTTCTGGCACTGCAGATGGACTGACCACTAGGGCAGCCATATTCCACCCCACTTAAGAGAAAATTCCCATTGTACTAATTGTGAAAATAGTCTGTGCAATAAGCACAATAATTGTGGAAGCAGAGGAGCCAGAGTTACCCAGACACAAGTGCAAGGGTCAAAACTGATGGAGAGGGAAAGAAAAAAAAAACTAAGGAAAAAGAATTGCTCAGATAAATTAGCCAATAGCAAACTTGATAGTCACAATAAATGCGGATCGGGGAAGGTTCCCCATTCATGTCACGGCTACAGCATACAAGAGACCATTGTCCACACACAGAAGGCAGCATATTCAAAGTTATCATGTAGCACTTTATAACACGAGAACATTTTCTTTCCCCCGAACTCTCGCCTCTCAGCCCAGCATCCTGCCTGAAGAAGGCTAAAACTTGCCAGGTCCCCATACGACTTCTAAAGTTGGATCCCAGGGTTCACTCATGCACCGGGCTTTCTTTTCCCCTCTCCTCCCCACATTTACAGCTGGACAAATACGAAGCGGGGAAACAGCAACACAAACCCACACACATTTGCCCGAGCAAAGGAAAATAATGATCTGAATATGCATATCCTCATTAACTAAATTTAATTACGCTGAGTGGCATAGTAATCAGTGGTTGCTCCAGTTACAGTATTCATTGAAAGGGAGGTGCGTTCCAAACTGAGGCAAAGCGTGGGGGACAGTCGCATACTGATGAGGGAGCCGCACACAACACGCTACAATACACCATCTAAATCATTATTCGAGACACTGAGGAAAGAAGTGCATGGCTCTGTTTTCAGACCAGCGCAAGAACAGTTAGGCAAGCCGGCTCCGGTCCCTACAGCCGACCGCCCCGCCTCCGTGAAGTTCACAGCAGCCTGGGGCCGACTAGAATATTTGCATTTTTTTTTCTTTTTTTAAAAAGTGAACAAAAAACTCACCCTGCCTTTTAAAAGAGAAGGCCTATGCCCTTCACAACAGTGGAATTCCTGTCTAGGACACTGGCATGCAGAACACCCCAGGTTCCCACAACTAGAGCTTGAACTTTCAACAAGCAGCAAAGTTTATCACACGTGCGTGGAACAACAAAGGAGGCTCTCAAAGGGAAGGAGGGAGGGGGACACTTGGGAGGGAGGGCGGAAGGGGCCATCATGCCAAACTTACCATCCACCAGGTCCTGGCTGACATGTCATAGCAGAGCTGCCATTTGATGGAGCTGTCCGAGGGTTTCCCAGCCATCCTGCTGTCAGCGACCTTCATCAGAGGCAGCTCAAGGGAAGATAAGAGACCTAATCGAGAGAACATCAGCGGTGGCTTGCTGGACTACATGTAGGCCAATCCTTATCACACTGCATCATGGGAAAAGCTCCTTCATTAGCAGGAGGAACTGCAACCTCACAGATAGAAGGACAAGGATCAGTTCTTTTGGCCTTTTTTTTTTTTTCTGTTTGGTCTAAAGGGATTGGTGAAAGAAGCTAGCTTTCTTTGTGTATCATGTGTACAAGAGTTAAGTATCTTGCAAGTGGGCGGCTAACTGCCTTGCTGGGCGATGCAGACTAAAGTTTATTTGCATTCTTCTCTGTTGTATATTGTTTGACATGGTCCATGGTCCTTGCTGAGCAGATGAAGAGAGGGGAGGGATGGGAGGGAGGGGAGGGGGGGAAAGGGGAGCTGTAATTGCTCAGAATTAATATCTCCCCCAACAAAGACATAACAGTTTCATTGACATAGTCGGAACACGGTTCAGATGTCACTGCACACAGGCATGAAGCACAGGGGTGTGTGTGAGAGCGCACACGCTCACACACACACACACACAGTGGAACACACAGGTAGCAGCTGCAGCTGGATTCAGCTGAGGTTGCCAAAGGCTACAAACTCCATTCTCATGCTGGACATATGGAAACAGTTTAACTCTTTGAAATCGCTGTCCAAGACTAGCTGGGCAGTTTGCGAAGGTAAATCAACTTTGAGAACAGACTAGCAGTCAGGAAGGTACCCTGTCTGGTGCTCACTTCCTTCCAAAGGGGACCTAGAAACAGGAAGCCCCAAAACAAACGAGGAAGATGAGCACCAGATCTGTGCACGACTGACTTCAGACCGAGCTTCTCCTGCAGTCCTTGTCTGTCCCACTCTAAAGGGGTCCTTTCTGCTTCCTTCTGGGCTTGGCGCCGGCTTCCCAGTGAGCACACAGGGAGCAGGGACCAACTTACTAATAAAAGCTCCTGTTTCCAATAGCCTCTCATCCCTCCCTCCCTCCCTCCCTCCCTCCCTCCCTCTCTCCCTTCTTTCCTCAAGTTCTCAAAGAATAAAATTCTGAATAATACAGAGAAAATCTTATAGAATCAGGCCATGACAATTAGAAAGTCACGTGAGGACAAGCTGACAAGCTTCTTCTCTTCCTTTTGCTAAAATCCAGACAAGCGCATCTCCCCACAGTGGCTCCCACTGAACTTCAGCTCCCTGGAGCACCCACAAGGCTTGGGAACCTCTCCATGTTGATACTTTATCACCCTGCCTTCCACATGCCCTGCCTGTATTCTCTGCCAACCTTTTAGGCTTAGGGCTCATATTGGCTGCACACAGTTTAAAGGGCTAAGCTCCTGTTTGATTCAGTCAGAGGGAAGGGGGGTGGTGGGAAGCGCTGAATTACCCGGGTTTTCTGTCTCCTGTATTCAGTGTGTGCGAGGCTGTTAAAGCAGCTCGTTTCAGGTTGGAGCTTGAAGAAGAAGAAGCAGTGCTGCCAAGTGGAAGCTCTCTCCTTTGGGTATTCACCTGGGGAGACATGTCAGTCCCAGTCCCAGACAGCCTGGGAGCTTAAGGTGGGCCCAACTAGGGCTGGCAGCAGTAGGGCCTGCCTTGAACCAGCTCAGCTTCGGTCTCTGGAGCACAGGAGGTTTCTAGGGCTCCCTCCTTTAGGATTTTTTTTTTTTTTTTTTTTTGGTTTTTTGAGACAGGGTTTCTCTGTGGCTTTGGAGCCTGTCCTGGAACTAGCTCTGTAGACCAGGCTGGTCTCGAACTCACAGAGATCCGCCTGCCTCTGCCTCCCGAGTGCTGGGATTAAAGGCGTGCGCCACCATCGCCCGGCTTCCTTTAGGATTTTTAACTCTCAGGCAGGAAGTTGTGTCTGGGGGCCTGGATGCCCCACCCAGGCTTCTACCTTTGAATTAACCCATGATCCTCATTTCTCCTCCCCCTCTGCCAACACCTGCCATCCCTGCCCCCCAACACCTCACTTTTGTAGATTTTTCTCTGAGCAATGTTTGGGCAATAAGCCCACTAACAGTAATCAGTGACAGTTGTTTTAACTTTCATGGACCCTAGCAACCACGACAAATGCCTACTGTGTACCAGGTGTTTCGGTGGCCACTGGGAGGCCCAGAGGCTAGAGAGACACATCCAGAGTCTCATGTATCATACAGCTGTGCGCACCCAAAGTCCTGCCAGCTAGGAGGAGATACAGCTGTGTGGCATTGCCCAGAGGGAGAGATGTGTCCAGACAAGGATGTCCTCAGGCTGTGCCAGGCCAGCAGTTGCTTGGGCGCAGGATCTGACTCAGTATTCGCAGAGCTCCCTGTGGGGATGGATGACTGCGTGGCCTGTAGTTGGTGCTTGGCATCTTGACTCCATCTAATCAATTCTGACATGCTTACCTCTCTGTGTGTGCTCTGAGCAGCCCCAGCTCCTTCCAGCCACCCCTGCCTGCCTCCTTAAAGACTTTTTCAGGAGCAGAGGCCAACTTTGGGTGACATCCTGAAAACTTTCAGTCCAGCATTCCCTACACACCACCTCGAATCCTTTGCTCGTCTCTGTGCACTGTGGAGCCAGCACCCTGGGACGTCTGCAGCGAGGGTCCCTTCTCACGGGCTCTGTGGGAGCACCTGCTTTAATTAGCCGGTGACAGGTGGGAAATGGTGAGCTGACAGGAGAGACAAGGGGAAAAAGGGAAAGAGAAACAGCGGGAGAGAGGCTGTAGGCACTTACAGACAAATCTGTGAGCTGTGGGGAACAAAAGACGGGAGAGAAACTAGAGAACCGTGTGTCTCTTACGTGGTGGAGAAAGACAGAGAGCAGGGAACAAGAGTTCACTGTAAGAACTGAAGAGGGACAAACTTGTACGTGGGCTAGAATCAACCAGAGGCTTGTCCATGGTGACCACTCTCCACTTAAATTCCTGGAGTGCCTTCCTGGGGGACCTTGTGGGTTCTCAGGCTCCTCTGCCTGAACTGTCTTCATCTAGTGCAGGCCTGAAAGTTAGCTGGAAAGTTTAAAACACCTTAAACTCTTTAAGGCACAAGGAAGGGGGAATTTCAGAAACAGTGGTGCTCGAGAATATTGGCAGGATAGCAACTCAGGCAAGCTGAGCCTTCTGTCCAACTCCAGCAGTCGTTGTGGCTGAGTCGGTCCCCTGAAAGTGTTTTGATTTCTATTGCTGGAAAACAAAAGAGGGGGTCAGTCTGGAGCTGCACTTCAGGATGGTGAGGTCTGCCGAGGTTTGCAATATGCATGTGTCTTCGCTATCCCCAGCTACTCACAGCCTCTTGTCTTTTAACTGCCGGGAATATGGTGACCAATCATGGACAAACAGGGTGGCCAGGACCCTAGTCCCAGGGTTATCACCTCCTGTCACTGGCTATATGCCCTGTCACGGGTTCCTTAATATCAGCTTCTCCTTGTTGACTCAAATCACATATCTAATCATTAACAGAGAATGAAAGGTAAGCAGGAAAAAAAAGGCCCTTCTTCCCCACAAAAGAGTGGAGATACGTTACAGAGAGCGTGCGCACACGCAAAAAGAAAATTGAGATATCCAAAGAAAAATAAATGAGGAAGGCAGACGGGGAGAAAGTGAAAGACATTCTGGTATCTGCACTGCCCTTTGGGGGTACCCTAAGCTGCCTCTGAGCCCCAGGACTCCTGTCAGCTTCTTGGGCTTTCCTGGTACAGTCACCCAAGGCTGGAAGCTGTCCTTGCGCTCATTGGGTTCTTCATCGGGGACAGCCTCTGCTCAGTGACGGCCAGCTTAGATACTACTTGGAAGCTCATTTAACTAAACTATTGAACTTATTTTTGGCTTTTAAACCCTGGTGTCAGTTCTACATAACCGTGCCCTGAGTTTGTGAGCCCTGGCAGGCGAATGCAGCAGTAGATTCTGACGGAGTGGACAGGTGAGTGTTCCTCTGTGGACAGTGGTCCTGGGTTCTCTCTCATTAGCCTCTTGCTAACTCTACACGCTTGAACAATCTACTTAAACTGTGTGACCAGGGTTCCTGTACCTGTGAAGGAGGACTGGGAGCATTGCCTCTCAATGGAGTCTTTGTGAAGATAGCCTTGGATTGTGTGTGGATGTGTCTCTGGTCTCGGTGGTGGCAGCGACGGTACCATGGTGTATACTTACTCCCAAGCTCATCAAGATGTCCCTCCCCTCAGCATTCAGGAAGAGCTTTCAGCCATCCCCTACCCTCCAACCCCCCTCCCCCCGGCCCCACCTCCCACTCCCTCATTAACTTCCCTTTACCCTCTGAGCTCTCATCCTGGCAATTCCCTGAGGCAGGCTGCTGAGGAATCAGGGCTTAGCAGAGAAAGGAGGGATCCAGCATGAAGTAGGTGAGGGTTGCCTTGACTTACCTCAAGTGCCTGAGCCCATTGATTAACTGTCTCCTTCTACTGGTGCTATCTGCCTGGGGCAGCAGCCCTGGGCCTGTCCTTTGGAATGGAAGTCCAGACTGGTCCATCGAATGCTCTGAGCGGTGTCTACTCACAGTGGAGGACTCAGCCTCCCACACCCAGCAACTGTTCCAATGTCCTTCCTACTGCCTCCCCATCTGCCCTGTCTCTAAGGAGCCCCAAAGGAAGGCCTTGGGTTTGGTCCCCACAGGTTGGACAAAAGGACACTTTGTAGACAAGTAGCAGAATTTTTACATTCCCTAACAAGGAGATTAAGCACTTCCAGGCATGGAAACAGCTCATTATGAAAGAGGCGTCCTACAGTGATGATGGGAACCACCCCTGGTTTCTCCCGGAGAAAGGTGTTTGTTCCGAGAAAGAGGCAATTTGATTAAAGCCAGGAACAGAGGCCTGGCCCAGAATCAAGGAGTGTTCACCTGAGGTTATACCACCTTTTTTTCTACCGAGTTTCAAAATCAAACGCATGTTTTCTGAAAGTGTGTTTGAAACATTTTCTCTTCTTTTGGCTGCCCTCACATGTGTGCCGACCGCTGCGACTGTGTAGGGGGATTTTCACTTTGGCTTAAAAATGTTTAACAAATAGCACAATTCTGGTGTTTGTTGTTTATTTGTTTGTTTGAGACAGGGTCTCTCTCTATAGTCCTGGCTGTCCTGGAGATCACTGTGTAGCCCAGGCTAGCCTCAGACTCAGAGATCTGTCTGCTTCTGCCCCCAAGTGCTGAGATTAAAGGGGTGCACCTGGCTCACATGATCCATTTTTGATAATAGTCAAAGCAGTTGCATACATTCATTTATGGATGGAAAATATCTTAAAATATTATAGAGTTGATTATAAATAGTTTTTGTTGTTTGTTTACTTAGAGACAGAGTCTCACACTGTAGTCCTGGCTGGCCTAGAACTCGATAGTAGACCAGGTTGGCCTTCATTCTGCGGTGATTCTCCTGACTCTGTCTCCAGTGTGCTGGGATTACTGGCATGCACCACTGCATTTGGCTCAATTACAGATGCACTTATGCTCTCTGAAATATTCTAATGTTCATGCATTGAGTTTATAAGCAAAAGCAAAAACTGCATAAAAGGTCACTGGACCCAATACATTTTTGCTGTTTTGTAAATCTACAATGTCAGCTAGTCCTTCCAGTGGTTGCTGGGATGTTCAGTTTGAGGTGAACAAAGCAATATGTGCTCAGTAGAAGCTGCTTCCATTTTGATGGTTGATTTTATTTATTTATTTTTTATGAGCTAATAATACGTGGTAAATACTTTGGATAGATGTCACAGAACCAGGAGGGTGACTAACTGGTCTCCCACTGCTGTGAGATTTAGTGGTGAAGCTATAGCCAATGCATTTCCAACTCTTGGTATCTTCATTTACCTTAAGTTTATCAGGACACAATCCTATCAGAAGCCAAGGAACCTCTGGGTTTCAAAGAAAAAGTTGGGTGAACAAAAATAAACATGTTTTCACCCAAAGTTTTAGACTGCCAAGCAGTGAAGCTGGTAACACATGTCTGTCTACAGGACTGTTAGATCAGCAGGTGTCCCCAAGCTTGGTGGTCACAAGCCCAGGCTTGATGGTCACTGTTAGATCGGCAGGTGTCCCCAGGCTTGGTGGTCACAATCCTTTTCTCCCACCTTGCAGAAAGCAGAGAAGAAGGTGGAAAGCAAAATCAGTGGTGACGCCAAGAGGCATGGCATGCTGCCCGCCATGTTGTAGTTCTGACCAGGCAAGCCTTGTCAAAAGATGGGTGGGTTTCGCAAACTGGGTCCTGAAACTGCCCAAGCTGGGGCACATAGTAAGCAACTGATACCCTCAAGGCTTATGGGGCGTGAGTGTGTGTGTGTGTGTGTGTGTGTGTGTAAATCATCAAGTAGCCTGGTGTGCCCCGCTGTGTCAAAGCTCTTAGGAACCCATAAAGGTGACTACAGATTTCTAAAGGACCAGGTAAAAGCCTGCAACTCAGGTCCTATGATGGAGTTACCTCTCTGAGGGCATCGTTAGGGGACACATCTCCCCAGGTGCCACACTACACTGCTTCTCTAATCTGTCCCTCGTATAGTGTAAGACAAGTAAACTTGACACTAATGAATTCAGGAAAGAGACAAAGGGGGAAAGAATGCGCTCAAAGGTAGTCTGTGCAGCGTGAAGGGGTAGACATGAGGAAGGCAGGAAGACTCCACCTGAGAGGTTTACTGCTCCAACTCACCTTTACCCAAGTAAGAGAGGACGAGGTCACAACACAAACTCCAACTCCTCAAAGTCGCCTTTGCCAGCAAACATCCATTATGTATTTACTGAATGCCAGGTATTGTGCTAGGCACAGGTGAGCAGACATCTCATGTTACTTGTCCTGAAGGAGCTTAGTCCTGAGCAGAGGTAAGAGGGAAAAGCTGACACTAACCTCCAGGTCAAGCAAGAGAATACAAGGTCCCACCCATGACGTCTGCTCTAAAGGAACGATGCCACGAGAGGGTAGCAAAATTGGGAAAATGGGGAAAAGCTTCGTAGAAGAGGCAGGTAACAGTGGACGGGGATCAAATAGGATTCCACAGACAGCCTTCAAGGCACTCGATCATCTTCATTTTGCAATGAAGTAATTAGTTTACGCCCACATGAGCGCTGGAACTTGGAACCAAAACCAGGGCGGTCATTCCCTACGACCCTCGTTCTGAGCTGCCGCCGGCTTTCGCCACAGAAGCCAATCATACACCTCGGCTCTCCGAGAGCCAGAAGCAGTGCGGCTGTGTTGTAGCCGGGAAGGTACCCAGTGAGCACACGCTCCACTCACCATCTCCACCAGGAAGTCTGCCGTAAGAAACCGAAGGGCAGGCCTGGGCGTTTCTGCTGTGGGTCCTTCAGCACCCTCTTCCCCAAGGCCCACAGAGACGAGTCCTGAAGATGGCAACCGTGATGCAGTTTATTAGAGGTCAGCTAAAAATTTGGCTGAAGTGTAACTTATACAGGAAGAGGTTTTACAAGTTCCTCTGCCTGCAGAATCTATCCCTATGGCAACAGAGCTACCCGGATGCGCAGGAAAGCTCTTGTCCTCTCAGGGTATCTGAACCATTAGGTATCAATCACCATTTTGATTTTCTATTATCACATTCTGTGTGTTTTCTAGAAAGTCATGTTGACAGACTCATAGGGCACTTGTTTGTCTGTGTCTGAGTCCTTCGTTCAACATAAGCTTTTGAGACAGAGCAGTACTGATGATTATACCATAGGCTGTTTATGGTGGACATAGGAGCTGCTTCTGGATTTCATTTGTCATAGGAAAGGCCATGAACAATGTTAGTTAAATCTTTTTGTGATTAAAAGCATTTGAAGTCTTCAGGGCACATATAAAGCAGTGACATTGCTAGGTCATGTAATGGATGTATAACTAACTTACGGACAAACTTGCAGAGAGACTGACAGAGTTGCTGTACCCATTTACACATGTGTAGGTGTGGTGTGGTGGTTCCAGGTTTGAAGGTGGGTATTGTGGCACACTCCTGTAATCCAGTGCTTGAGAGCAGAAGCAAAAGAGTCAGTCATGAGACTGAGAGAAGTCTGGGCTACACAATGAGACTCTCTAAATAACAATGAAGATCATATTTTATCTTCTCCATCTCTTGGCCCAGGAGGCATTCTCCAAGCTAGCGCTTTGGTGGCTATGTAAAAGGCCTGACTTTACCTTCCTGTGCTGATGGTAAACCACCAATTTATCTCTTTTGCCAACTATTTAGATCAGTGTCCAATTTTATTTCTCCTTTTATTATGGAACTATAAATGTTTTAAGATAAATTGTAGACAGGTTCTTTTTGATTTTTATTTAATGGTGGGTATGTGTATATATGTGTGTCAAGAGTGTGGATTTGGGCATATGAGGTGCCGTGAGCATGAAGGCCATGTGAGACCAGAGCCAAAACTAAAGGTTAGCTCGAGTGAGTTCTGAAAACTGAACACAGGTCATCTAGAGGCAGGTGTTTCTAACCACCAAGCCATCTCTCCAGCTTCTCAGACACAGATTCGATATCACACATCCGCATAGAAGAATTATTTTCACAGCCCATATTCATTTCCTTAGTACTATTTTAAATTTGGTGAAGTCTTTCTTCCTAATCTTTTATATCTTCCCTCTGTTTTCTAATACATTTCCATTTGCTGAAATACCACAAAAATTCTTTTGGCATTTCCTTGAAGAAGCTTGTGATGTTGGCTTTATTTGAGTCTATGACCCATTGTAAATTCATCTTTGTGTGGGATGTAAGTTAGAGTTGGGTGCTCTTCACATCTGTGCTGAGTGGACGCACCTTTCCAGACTGCACACCATTGTTTGTGTCTTTCTTTCTTTTCTTTTCTTTTCTTTTCTTTTCTTTTCTTCCTTCCTTCCTTCTTTCTTTCTTTCCTAGCTTCCCTTTCTTGCTTGCTTTTTTTTTCTTTTCTTTTTTTCTTTTGCTGTTGTTGTTATTCTAGTAGGTCACAATCTCCAGGGGCACTGTTGACATGGTAAGACGATACATTCTTGTTTTGGTTCAGATATTGGTAGAGAGCCTTCAACATTTCATCAGTAAAGGAAATGTCAATCAAGGCCGTGAACCTTACTGAGTGGTAGCAGGGACTGAGTCCACAAGAGCAAGCTGTTCACTAAGAAGATTCCTCACAAACACAGACAAGGTCTCCAACAGAGACACAAATTGCACCACAGAAAAATGTGCAGTTTTACCTGTTTTAATATCTTTGAATTTAAGGTTGAGGAACATTGAAATAGGTAAAATTTCAAGTTTTGGTCTGGGTGTTTGTTTGTTTGTTTGGCATCAATGGCCAATCAATAAGAGCCAGTGAGGTGGTTCAGCAGGAAAAGGCACTTGCTGCCAAGTCTGATAACCTGAGTTCAATCCCAAGAACTCACATGGTAGAGAGAACCAGCCCCCAAAAGCTGTCTTCTGATGGCCACACACACTGTGACATTTGCATGCCACCTCCAAACACAAAGTAATCACACAAATGTCAGAAATTGTTATTAAGGCCTGACAGAGGACACAAACATGAATTTGATTCAGGCCCTAAATGAGATTTCAGCAACACAGAGGGAAAATACGCAAAATTGAGGAGAAAATCAACACTATGGATGAACACGTAGCATGGAGGAGATTCAACAAGAAACTTGTGATTTGGAAAGAAAAAAATAATCAAATAAAAATGTTGGGAATAAAAAGCACAAGAAATAATAATAAACATGGAGAGCACCACCAACAGACTTGATCAGCAGAAGAGAAAAAAAAAATCATATTGAAAGTCAGAGCTAAGAAAATCCAAGTACCAAAGAAGAAAAAAATGAGAATGACCAGTGTCCCCAGACCTCAGGAATATGAACAAGAAATTAAGTCCAAGAAACTAAATGCATAGAGAATCTGCTCAATGAAATTATGCCAGGGAATTCTCAGATCTAGATGAAGAAATAGACATCCAAACACAAGTAACATTCAGAACCCCAAATGGACATGATCGGAGAAGAAACTCCATTAAACCAAGATGTCAAAACTGTAAAGCAGAGAGGCCATCATAAAAGCTGTGTATGGAAGACATGTCAGCTCATGTACAGAGGCAGAAACATCTGAATAACATCAGCTGTCTCAGCAACAGCCCAAAGCCACGAGAGTATATGCTTCATGATAGGAAAGTAAATAATTGCCAATCAATATTGCAGTGCCCAGAAAAACTAGCTTAAAATGAGGAGAGAGAAGTAACGGTATTCAAGACAAGCACAAATTAGGTAAGCCAATTTTATGTCCACCAACACAAAGAAACTTAAAGCAAAAATGGGGGAAAGACAGATTCAATCACAAGGGCGCAGAAGAGAATAAACTTCCTGAAAGGATTAGCTAAAGAAAGGAGATATGAGAAGGGATACACCATGTGAAACACAATGAGTCTGCAAACCCCTAATACTTCTGAGGGAGAAAGAAAAAGAACAAGAAATAATTGAACCAACCAGAAAAAGGCCAGCAAAATTATTCCTCAGAGCTCACCAATAAAGAGACACAGACTGACAAACTAGATTAAAAATCTAGACTTCACTATGTGTTGTCTCCAAAAGAGACACACCTTACTGGTAGAGCCCCTAAAAGACTGGATGTTAAAGAATGGGAAATTAAGCAAGTAGAAATTGAAACAAGATGGAATAGCTATTCTGGTATCTGAAAACAGACTTCAGATCAAGTTAAAAGAGATAACAAAAGCAATTACATATTAACAAAGGGAACACTTCATCATGATGTCACAGTCATAAATATATGTGCAACAAACACTGTAAAGCATGCTTTTATAAATACTAACGAACATAAAAGAGCAAATAGGCAGACCCCGATACAATAATGGTTTGGTGATTTCAATGAATTATTTAATTTAATGTGTGTGAGTGTGTGTGTGTGTGTGTGTGTGTGTGTGTGTTTAAGTGCAGGAATACATGTGCCATAGCATATTTGTATACTATGTAGATATCAGAGGGCCACTCTGAGGAATTTTATCTTTCCTTCTACCTTGTGGGATCTGAGGAGCAAACATAGGTCACCAGTCCTACACCTGAGCCCCTCTATCCACTGAGCCATCTTAATGGCCCAACAGTGAGTGGTCTCAACATCTCACTCTCATCTCTAGACAGGTCATCTGTCTTAGAGTTTCTATTGATTGGTGTGTTGATAAAACACCATGACATGGGGAGGAAAGGGTCTATTTTGTCCAGGCTACACAGTGAATTCCAGAACAGTCTATACATACATATATAGAAAGAGAGAGAGAGAGAGACACCCTGTCTCAAGAAGAAGAAGAAGAAGAAGAACAACAACAACAACAATGACAACAACAATAATAAAGTTAGGGTCCTAGCTCTGTGATTCCAAACATTATCAATTATGCAAAGGTTGAAGCCTTTGGAAACTCCAGGGTCCTCAGATGCAGACTGAATCTACCTACTGCTCTGTGTGTACTGCAGGGTACAGATGGGGAAGCCAGAGATCCTGGTACACATGGAAGGAAAGCATCCTCTAGGAGGATGACATCTGGATGAGGTAGCATTTGCATATGATTGGATGCATGAACACTCAAAGCTCCAGTTCGGAACCCTCACATTGATCTCCCCTAGCCTAGTAGGACACAGCCCAGAACTCCCTCCTTTCCAGATCTCCTGTCTCCTAGCGATGTCTGGAGCTTTGAGCAGGCACAAGGGCTTTTTACTGGAAACTCCTCAAGTGTTTGGAACAATAAAGAACAACTTGAGTTTGGCTTTATGCAGTTAACTATAAATTTTGCAAATTAAGCAATATCTAAAAACTAACTCTCTATTCCTCCTTTCCACTACTGATCTCAGGTCAAGCCCATCCGGAAGTTCCCTTTAGTGCTGGACAGCATCTTCTGCATTGACCTTTAAGATGTATCTGCACCTATGACAACTTATGCTAACGAGGACGTTAGATACAGGAAACACTCCTACATTGCTGGTGGGAGTGCAAACTGGTACAGCCCCTTTGGATATCAGTATGGTGATTTCTCAGAAAATTAGGAAACAACCTTCTCCAAGACCCAGGAACACCACTTTTGAGTATATACCCAAAGGATGCTCAATTGTACCACAAGGATATGTGCTCAACAGTGATCATAGCAGCATTGTTTGTCACAGCCAGAACCTGGAAGCCATCTAAATGCCCTTTGACTGAAGCATGGATAAGGAAAATATGGTACATTTACACAAAGGGGTACTACACAGCAGAAAAAAATAATGACATCTTGAAATTTGCAGGCAAATGGATGGATCTAGAAAACATCATACTGAGTAAGGTAACCCAGACCCAGAAAGACAAATATCATATGTACTTACTCATAAGTGGCTTTTATACACAAAGAAAAAACCAGCCTACAGTTCACAATCCCAGAGAACCTAGACAACAATGAGGACACTAAGAGAGACATACATGGATCTAATCTACATAAGAAGTAGAAAAAGACAAGATCTCCTGAGTAAATCTGGAACAGGGGAACCATGGAAGAGGGTTGAGATGGGAAAGAGGAAGGAAGGTAACAGAGAAAAGTGTATAGCTCAATAAAATTAATTTTAAAAAGTAGATAGATGATAGATAGATAGACACATAGATAGATAGATAGATAGATAGATAGATAGATAGATAGATAGATGATAGATAGATAGATAGATAGATAGATAGATAGATAGATAGATAGATAGATAGATAGGTTAAAAGAGGGGTTATTATCATTAACTGTGCTCTGGAAGTCTACCAATGGCTGTCTCATAAAGAAAAGGCCTAGAATCCGGTAGCTGTTGCATCCATGAGACTGAATGTCTCAGCAGTCCCAATCTGGTACTTGAGTCCCAGAGGACGCCTGGAGGGCTGATGGTTTTCAGTCTGAGTTGGAATCCTGAAGAAGTAGGTTCTAGGAGGGGTGAAAGAGTGGCTCAGCAGCACACTATATGAGCTGCCAGTGTCGAGGAAGCAGGCAAACAACACTGGCTTCCTTCCAACAGGTCTTTTCTGTGGGATTTCACCTGAGGGGGTGGTACAGGTGTACAGTGGGTCTTCTCGTCTCAGAAGATCCAGATTTAGAGCAGGTATTCCCAGTTTAAATGATCCAACCAAGAAAGCCCCTCACAGGCAGGCCCAGTAGCTTGGATTTAAGCTGAACAGATGTAATCAAGTCGATAACCAAGATTAGCTGTCAAATGAGCGATTTGCTTGGGTTTCAAGGGAAACATTCTCCCAATATGTTCATATATCTTCTCTCCTTCCCCCCCTCCTCTCCTCTCCTCCCCTCTCCTCTCCTCCCCTCCCCTCCCCTCCCCTCCCCTCCCCTCTCCTCTCCTCTCCTCTCCTCTCCTCTCCTCTCCTCTCCTCTCCTCTCCCTCTCTTATTTCTTCGAGACCAGATCTTGAACCAGGCAAAGGTTATAGCATACACTGTAGAGATAGCTTCACATAAACTCTCCAAGATCAGTCTTTTCCAGGTATGTCATTGTATTCATTACCTTTACGATTGCTGTGACCATACCTGATAAACCTAAGAGGTAAAGGCTTTGTGTTGACTTTAACTCCAGGAGTAGACAAATCAGTAGACTGATGCTCAGAAATTTTCTACCACATATAATCACAAAGCTAATTTTTGTGATTCTTTAATAAATTCAGAAAAATTTAAAACAAGATGTTTCTGAAGGGTCCCTTTTCTCTCCCCATTCTCGCCTCCATGGGATGAGAAGCTGTAGAGCAGGAAGACATGGTACCACCTTGTTGAAGCATGGTGGGGACAAGATCCAATTCAGCACCGAGCTAAGGCCCAATGCGTGAGAAGAACGGCCTCTGCTCCGGTCCTTTGCCCTTCTGCATGCCGTCCTTCATTCTCCCCCATCTCTGTCTAGTTTGCCTGCTTTGTTTCTATCAGATGCGATCCACAGAAGAGGAACCATGACCTCTGACCTCACCGTACTACCATTATCTCGACAAGTTCAAACCTGCCTTTCTCTTGAGCATAGCAGCCCATACAAGCACAAAGACACCAGAAGCCTAACTTCTCTGTGCTCTCTACTTCCCAGGTCTTGCCGTGGAATGGAAGAAGCATAGCCCGAGAGTCTGGAAACCTATCTCAAATTTAGCCTGAATATAGGAGGAAGACTTCTCCATGGGCCTCTATCTGGTCTCCTTGTGTACCATGTTTAAGGTAGGTGTCGTAGAATCATATCAATGCCCATCGTCTCCTGAGTCCATACTATGGGCCAGAGAGTATTCACTAAGATCCTGTCCCCTCATGCTACACTGGAATCATTTACAATACTGATGAGATATCTATGTCTGTGCTCAGGTGAAGGGACTTATCCAAGCTTGTAAAATGGCTGCTCAAAAGAAGTGAGATTGGGGTCTTGTTCTGCCCAGTGCCTACACTGTCAACCCCCATGAGAGCCGAGTCTTCTCTGGGAATGGCTTTGTTCCCTCTCCAAGCTGAAAGCAATTGCAGTCTCACCTTGGGGTTTCTACTTTCCTCATTTGAGAGCTGACTTGACTGCCTCATCTTCAACTGGACTCTGGGGACAGCACTGAAGACCCGGGACTCGGACATGGAGCCTAAGCACCTCATACAATTGCATGTGATGAGGATTTGATGAATGGCCGATAATCTCTGCTTATCAAATTAGAACGCACTAATTGGTTTTAGTCCCTGGCCCACCCTCTCTGAGTGCAAGCACCCCAGCACCCACTTGCCCCTCAGCACCTCCTACACAGCCCATTTGGAGGGGCGGCCCGCGAGTGCAGTTCACAGGCAGGACAGCTTCTTTTTGGCTCGGCGTTTTGCTCAAACTTCCTTGTTTTAGCATGGCTGTCATATCCGCCTGCTCCTTCACTTAAGACAAATGTGCTTTTGTGCGATTGTACATAGCCCTGAGGAATTCATTTTCCAGCCTTGCTTGTGATGTTAAAGAGCCCAAACCAGATAAGTCTCTGGTTCTCTGTGCCGTGCTGCTGCTGTAATTATAGCTTAGCACACACCCACAGCCAACAGTGACGGCAGTGAGCACCGGGGCAGCCATCTACGCCGATAATACATTAAACGCCGCTTTTGTTGTTTCCCGAGGCACAGTGAGTGACTACTAGGGCAGGATTACCTTCCACTAAGCAGATTTCATAGCTCTGAGCCTCTAATCATTTGTCGCCATTAGGGAACACACGGGACTGAACCCATTAAAACACCAAAAACCCCGTCCTGAAACTCACGAAACCACAGAATTACTCTGTACCGCTTAACATTTTGATTGGGCGTTTGGAAAACCCAATATCAAACCTCCCAAATTCTCCACCAAGTGCCTCAGAAACACGGTCACTTTTCCAGTGCCCTCACTCCAAATAAATGCGCTCCGGTCCCGTGTGAGAGGATGTCAGGTGAGGAGATAAAAAGTACTAGGAAAGTCAGCCACTAATTTACTGTTGCTCTCTAGTGTACTGATCATTACCCGTCTGTTGCTGCCATTTACCCGTTTCAGTAGAAAATGGCATTTGCTTTATTCTTGCTGTAACACTTTTCCTTCCAAGTTGCTATTTGTTGGCGGTTCAAGCATATGAGGTTTCCTTGGCCCTGGGTATTTCTTCCCCTCCCGTGCAGGGTGCTGCCTGCTTACCTCAAGATCAGTGTGAAGTTAGGCGCTCTCATTCACGGGTACCACTCCTGGGTTCTGGCAACCTCATCCCATCCCATGCCCTCTCGCATTAGGCATTATGTGGCTCACGGAGAAGACTAAAGTCGGTCCGCGGCCAAGTCCTCTCAGGTCTCATTCACAAACACAGATCCTCCGTGGGAACCTGAGTCGACACAGAAAGGAAAGGAAAGAATGAGATTGTAATGAATGTTTCATGGAGGCCACCAAGCAACGATGTAGGGCTGAAAGGGAGGGATGGTCAGGGCCTGAGGGCAGGGGTGCAGGGGAAGTAGAGGTTCTGAGGGCAGGGGTGCAGGGGAAGTAGAGGCTCTGAGGGCAGGGGTGCAGGGAAAATAGAGGGTCTGAGGGCAGGGGTGCAGGGGTTCAGGGGAAGTAGAGGGTCTGAGGGGGAAGAAGAGGGCCTGAGGGTAGGGGTGCAGGGAAAGTAGAGGCTCTGAGGGCAGGGGTGCGGGGGAAGTAGGGAGCCTGAGGGCAGGGGTGCAGGGAAAGTAGAGGGTCTGAGGGCAGGGGTTCAGGGGAAGTAGAGAGTCTAAGGGGGAAGCAGAGGGCCTGAGGGCAGGAGTGCAAGGGGACTTGGCACAAAACCAATTTGAGGAGAGAGCTGGGATTTTCTGAAATGACATTAATAAAAGCATCACCCATGGAAACCAGAACAGACTTAGCATCTCTGCTTCATGAAACAAACTCTTAAAAAGTTTGATCCAAGTACCTAATTGAAACAAGATATCCACAGAATACATTTAAATTCTTGAAAATATCAGAAATAACCATTAACGTTCGTGTGTCAGTGAGCAGACACATTCATAGCTTTCTTCTCTGGCCTGTTTCTTCAGTCATAGCCTGTGTTCTGTTTTAAAATCACCTTTTTCCACTGCTTAACTTCCCAGAAATATTCTCACACTTCACCGTGTGGATAAAGGGTCTCTCATTGCCTGTCCTTCCATGGAACAAACAGTGCCTGATCTATAAGCCTGCTCTAAGTAGAAAATTCACACCAAAATTTGATGGCCTCGCTAAGCACAATAACACACAGTCATAACCGCAGCTTCCAGGAGGCTGAGGCAGGAAGACTTAGCCAGAGGCCAGCATGAGCTACATAATGAGACCTTCTCGAAGAACAATAAAACTGATGAAATGAAGAAGACTTTTTGTAACGATAATCCCAAGAAGTTGGGAAAGTCAGCGGCCTCTTCTCTAGGGCTAAATTTGGCACTGTGGTCTCAGAGTCCTGGACACCATCTCCAACATAAAGCTTCCTAAATCTCCACGTGGAGACTGGGCTGTACCTTGATTCCGTCACTCCATGCTGTGTGAACAGTGGCTCCATGGCTCTGTGTTTCCCTGGGGGACTCCAGTTTACAGAAGGGAGTCTGTACCATCATGGATGGAAGGGATGAGACAGGACTATGCTGTCCCCTGTTTGTGTGTGCACACACAATCATCTGTCCACACCAACCCTAGGTTACACACTGACAAACAACTTACTCAGGTGAGTGAGGGAAAGTCCCAACTACAAACTAGTGAAGTAGATTGGGAACAGAGGTTGTCTCAATTACTGTTCTACACATTGTGACCAAGACAGCACTTATTGTCTTAATTGGGGCTTCTATCGCTGCGACAAAACACCATGATGAAAAGCAAGTTGGGGAGGAAAGACTTTCTTGGCTTACACTTTCATATCGCTGTTCATCATAGAAGGAAGTCAGGACAGGAACTTAAACAGGATAGGAACCTGGAAGCAGGAGCTGATGCAGAGGCCATAGAGGGGACTGTTTATTAGCTTGCACACCATGGCTTGCTCAGCTTGCTTTCTTATAGACTCCAGGACCAACAGCACCACTCATGATGGGCTGGACTCTCCCCCATCAATCACAAATCAAGAGAATGCCCTACAGACCTGCCCACAGTCCAATCTCATGGAAGCCTTTTCCTAATTGAGGTTCCCACCTCTCAAGTGAGTTTAGTTTGTGCCAAGTTGACATGAAACTATCCAGCACACTTATAAAAGAAAGCATTTAACTGGGACTTGCTTACAGTTTCAGAGGTTTAAGACAAGGAGCATGGCAGTACACAGCCCTAAACGAGGCTGGCAAAGGAGCTGAGAATATGACATCCTGATCTGCCCCTGGCAAGGAGAGAGACACTTCCTCCAACAAGGCCACACCTACTTTAACAAGGCCCCACCTCCCAATCCTCTAATCCTTTCAAATGGTGCCATTCCCTGGTGACTAAGCATTTAACTATATGAGCATTCTTCTATTGGGGGGCATTCTTATTGCAAACACCACTATTTCCATATTAAAACTCTATCAGAAAAACCAGGGCTGTGAGTTTACCAAGCACACCAGCTGGATGAAAGATTCCACACCTTCATCTGGAGCCTCGAAGGGGTGAGACTTAGAAATGCGGTGGTGATGGCACCATGGAATTGTCACCTGGTCATCCAGAGAGTGTGCTCAGGGCCCACAGACAAAGCCTCCCAGTGTCCCAGGGCTTCAGCTCAGCATGGTCCTTGCTCTTTGGTGTGGCCCATTTAAATTGCCATCCATCCGTTCAGGTACTCATCTGTCCAGACCTGGTCATGCCCTGCCTTCATGGTTCTGAGTTCTCACCAGCCTTATTCAGCACTTCTGGAGAACTCCAACTGATTTCCTTAATATCCAACCCCACCACTTTCAGAGGGTCCCTGCGTCTCTATCAGTGCTCTGTCTCGGCCTGCAGTGAGGCCCTCTTTAGTCATTCATAGCCATTCTGTAAGACAAAAACACACATGCAAACACCCCTGAGTGCCCACAAACACACACACACACACATGCACTCATGTCCACATACACATGTACACACACATATATATGCAGCTTGCGGATCTATTTACTAGTCAATCAATTCTAATGAATTATCCACATCTGTTTCTTTCTGGCATAGCATACACACAACACTCTGATATATTTACTGCTGTCTTCTTAGCCAGCTCCAGTAACCTACTCAACCCACATTCAACGGGTAGAGAAATAGGCTGCATGCATTGGGAGGGGAAGCTGCACGTACAAACAAGGACAGAGAAGGCATGGGCGGTTTTCCAATCCTCTAGAGACATTGTACAGTCAGTGTCTTCCGATTACTTTTGTTCATTCTTTGCTGACTCATTCTGCTGCAATTCAAACTTACACTCTCTTCAGCTAGACATTCAGCAGCAAGACCTCGTGATACAGCGAGAATTCGTCCAACAACTGAATGAGTAAATAAAGCCAAGTAACCAGTCAACAAAAAGATTAGTGAATCAGTAACCTTCATGTCTTAGACTTCTTGCTGCTGGGATCAAACACCATGACCAGAACCTTGGGGTGGAGAGAGTTTATTTCACCTTACATTTCCCAATCACAGCTCATCACCAAGAGGAGTCAGGGCAGGAACCTGAAGGCAGGAATTGATGCAGATGCGTGGAGGGGTGCTGCTTACTGGCTTGCTCCCCAAGGCTTGCTCAGCTTGCTTTTTTGTAGCACCCAGGACCACCAGCCCAGGAACAGCACTGCCTCCGGTGGTCTAGCCCCCCCTCCCACTGATCATCAGACAAGAAAATGCTCCACAGGCTTGCCCACAGCCCAGTCTGGTAGCAGCATTTTCTCAACTGGGGTTCCCTTTTCCAAAAGGACTCTACTTAGTGTCAAATTGACATACAACTAGCCAGCACACTGGCCAAAATGGATGCTGTCATTCTTGAGATGTTTTTCATGGACATGAAAAGATTGCCTCTGTTTAATGCATATTTTTAAAGTTTTTAACAATGGTTCTATTTAATGCATTTGAACAACATGTTGTCTCTAGTCGTTTAACACAAAGGCAAACCTATGTGTTGTGGAATATTACCTTAACCATGTATCTATGTGTTACGTTTGCTTATGCTGTGAACTATTGCTTTAATTGTGTAAAGATGTGTTTCTTTTCATGCTGCATTTGTTTAATTATATAAGGGTGTGTGTGTAATTATGTGTTGCATCTGTTTCACCTTGCCCACCTAAAGCACTTGTCTGGTCTGACAAAAGGCTGAACTGACAATAGCTAGGAAGGAGAGGGATAGTCAGGGCTGGTAAGGAGCGAGAATAAAAGAGAAATCTAGGCCTGAGAAAAGAACAAGAAGGAGAAGGGAGAAGAGAATGAGGGAGAAAGAGAGGGACACGCCAGGGGCAAGAAGCTGGGCAGCTGCCAGCCAATCAGACACAAGATGTGGTCAAAGAAAGATATACAAAAGGGAAGTAAAAACCCTGGGGCAAAATGTAGATAACGAGAAACAGGTTACGTTGTAAGAGTTAACAAGAAATAAGAGCTAAGGTAAATGTAGACCGCCTTGGCAAGTCACTCTGTCTAGGGTCTGTAACCCACCTGGCTGGTCAGTTATTCCAGGGTCACGGAGAGGTACCACCTGAAAGATATGGGCTGATGAGAGGAAGGAGGCTAGGCAGATTTGTTGAAGCCTCCGTTTATTAGAGTCATGGTTGCAGCTTATATAGCCCCTGGATGAGGAGCTTGTGGGGCTGGGGCACGGGATCTTGCCACATGGTCCATGCCGGTCACATAGGCCAAAAGGTTACAATCGGTCAGGTCACGATTCCTCTGCCAGGAGTTCACAAGTTGACACACCTAGTTCTCTAGATAGTTAGAGTGTGAGGCGGGTTCCGCTAACAGATAGCTCTCTATTAACAGACAATTTGGGTGTGGGATAGGCTTTGTCAATAAAACAATTCTCAATACAATTGGGAAGTGGAGCCCTCTGCAAACTTCTCAGGGCAATGCTCCCTATAATAATTTTGGGGGCGACATGGCTCCTGACATATCCCCCTTCCTTTTATAAAGGCAGGCATCTATCAAGTGGAGGGTACCAGGTCAGAGTCCAACCCTGGTGTCAGATCTAAATGAGAAGGGACTGGGACAAGGAGGGACCCTCCTCTCGAATGGTGGAGCAATTTTTCTCTCCTGGGAACAGAGGGGTGCCTTATGAGTCTTAGGTCGAGTGGGGACCAGGTCTTTTTCCCCCTTACCCGTCCTCGGGTTCCCAGGACCCTGACTTAGGTTGGGGGAGGTTCTGCCACAAGTCGCCCGTCCTTGGAGCTCCTCAAATAAAAGGTATCTAGCAAGACCTAAAGTAAGCAGGTCTTTGACAGCAGGGTACCCTGTCTTAGGCCATGTGGAGGGCGATCCTCGTGCCTGGCACCATGCCATGTTGAGCCGGTTTCTACAACCTCTGTATGGTGTGCTATTCAGGCGAGGGTCCACACTAACTCCCGTCATTGGGCCCCTGAGTCTATCATTAATGAAAAGACTGTGAGGAGCTCGTCAAATAAAAGATATAATGATATAATTTGGGCACCAATAGCTCCATCTTCCAGACAAGAAGAAAGGGCATTTTCCAAACCCAGTATTCTTTTTTAGTCTGGCCTAAGGTATATCCTCCTTCCTAAATGCCTACTCCACAATAAGATTACAAGTGCTGCCTGCCAACAATTAGGGCAGTGTAAAGGGATCAAAATCTAAACTTTTTAACATATGCATTAAACCTAAACACTTTACAGCATGTGTCAAACTTTTTCCAACATCTATAAGCAGTTACAAATATCATTAGGTCAATTCCAGTAAGAGGACATACATTGACAGACATTGTTGTTATCAAATACCACCAGTTTCAGTCTCCCGTTAATGAATTAGGAAGAGAAGAGTGGACAGGATGCTCACGTGGGCATAAAATCTCCAGAGCTTCCTCAGCGACCTATTTCCTCCATGGTGACCCCACCTCCTAAAAAGTCCCACGAACTCCTAAGCAGGGATCCCTGAGAACTAAGCACTTAAACACCTGAGCCAGTGGGAGACACTGGCCAATCACACAGACCCTGCAGGAGGAACAAAGTAGGCAGGGAGAGATGCAGGAGCTGGCCTGTGGCAGCTCTGACCCCCAGCAGGAGAACACAGTGGGGACTCAGCAGCAGCATGAAATCAGAAGATTTCAGAAATCAGGCCAGGCCGAGAGCACAGGCACCGGGACTGGGACTTCATGGCTGTAAGGAGGCACTAATCCTTACTAATACAGGCGCTAAGAGGGGACGGAAGACTGAGAGCCTTGATTTTGATAAGCATTAGATAAAGCTTGTGACTCCAGGCTCGGGGTAGCACACATGGTTTCGATAACAGTCTTATGATTTATATTTTCTTCATTTCCTTTTGATTCACCGAATGCTTCCAAATTTTGCATTAATAGTTCATTAATAGTATCACTGTGTCTTTGTTGTCTGCTGCAATATCTTTGGTATCAACTTCAAATAGAATTTTTAGATAATATCTTCCCATTACAGTCCTTCCAAAAAGTTTTGACTGATTGTCAATGTTTAACTTAAATTATCTTACCTAATCATTTACTTAAATATGAGTACACACAAGCTTAGATGCCAAAAATACATGCTGGGGGGTGGGGGGATATATTCAACAAATGGTGCTGGGTAAACTAGTTGGACACACATAGGAGAATAAAATTAGCCCAGTATCTATCACCAGCATCATCTTGTGTGTGCACTCGCGCGCACACACACACATAAACACACACAAACCTTTAAGTGGATCAAAGACCAAAACATGAAACCTGAAAGCACTGAGGCTGTCAGAGAAGATGTCGGCAGTGCCCGACAGGATACAGGGTGTAGGGAGCCACTTCCTGAATAACACCTCATCTACCCGAGGATGAAAGCCAACAACTGACAAGTAGGATTTCCTAAAACGAAAATGCTTCTGAACAGCTAAAGAAACAACCACCCAAGTGAAGAAGAAGCCCACGGATTGGGAGAGAAGCTTTGCCAGCTTTGCATCTGACAGAGGATCAATATCCAGACTATATAAAGACCTCAAACAAACAAACAAGAAGCCAATGACCCATTCAAAAAATGGACTTGGGATCTGAACAGAGAGTTCTCAAAAGAAGAAATAAAAATGGCTAAAACAAAAATCTCAAAAATGTTCAACATGGAGAAATGCAAATCAAAACAGTTTTGAGATTTCATCTCATCCCAGCTGAGTGGTAAAGATCAACCAGAGAACCCACAACAGATGCTGGAGGTGCAGAGAAGGGGACCCTCACTCAGTGCTGGAGAAGGTGCAGGGAAGGGGACCCTCACTCAGTGCTGGAGGCGGTGCAGGGAGAGAAGACCCTCACTCAGTGCTGGAGGTGGTGCCAGAAGGGGACCCTCACTCAGTGCTGGAGGTGGTGCCAGAAGGGGACCCTCACTCAGTGGTGGAGGAGGTGCAGGGAAGGGGACCCTCACTCAGTGCTGGGATTGTAAACAAGTAGAGCCACTCTGGAAATCAGGGTGAAGAACCCTCAAAGTTTTAAATACAAATCTACCACATTGCCCAGCTATACCATTCCTGGGCATATGCCCAAAGGTCTCAAGAACTCCACAAATACTTACTTGCTCAACCATGCTGCCTCTCTATTCCCAACAGCAAGCAAAGGGAAATATCCCAAATACCTTCCTGCTGATGACTAGATAATGAAAATGTGGTGTGTGTTCACTGTGAGATACTACTCAACGGTAAAGAAGAGGGAAATCATAAAATCACAGGTAAATGATGGAGCTAGAAAAGATCATCTCGATGAAGTAATCCAGACAGATAAATGTTACATGTTCTCTCTCACCGGAGGCTCCTAACTCCAGTCTTCAGGTGGAACACATGTCCTGAAATAACTACAGAAAGCAGGACAGTGAAAAGGGACCATTGGGGGGGGTGCATGGGTAGGGAGCAATGGACAGGGCTGTAAATAGAGAGTGGGAGGGGAATAAATACAGAAAGGGGAGGTATGTAACAGTGAGAATGTCTGAAAAATTCATAGAGAATCACACACTATTAACTAGCTACCTAAAATACCTATAATACATGTATGTAGTGTAAGTGAAATTTAACAATGCTCCCCCCATGAGCCATAGAGTTTCTAACAAAAACCCCAATACTAGGCACGAAGGGCTCTCTTTTGAGTTGTTGGTTAGAGTTGTTCAAGAGACTCCGATGTTTAAAAGCTCCTAAAACAGCTACATCTGATTGCTTTGAGAAAACACAAGGTTCCAAAGTCTCTAAGCCAATGTGGAAAAGCTTCCGTCCACTCTCCGTTGCTTGCATGGCTGACTCAACCTTCCAGAATTCTGGGGAGCATGTTCCATAAGCAGTTCTCACTCAGCCTCTAGCCTTGTTTGCTATCAGGCATTGACTCCTAAAACGTGTTCTTGTGTGAATGGCTCCTGCATTGCAGCTGTTAGGGTCCCCAGGACTGGGCTGACAAAACAACTCACATATGACATTCACATCATTTGTGACCTCCGTGGCCTTACACTAGGCTAAGTTATAATGAGAGATACTGCACATGAAATGCCTGGCCCACAGCAGGCACGTGGCATCTGGCAAACTGCGGCTGGCTTCTCTGATCATAGCACAGGGCATCCTGATCAGGAAGGGAGGATAGATACTTTCCATCAAACTGGAAAAAACAAGCAACAACAACAACAACATAAAAAATAAAAAACCTGTCATTTCGCTGCCCACAAAGGGATATAGCATTTCATAATCTCTGGTAAACCAGTTCTCCCTCTTCTTTGCTCTTAGAATAATGGCCCCTTGTCCTCAAGGAGATCTAGTAGGAGAGGTGGCCGTGCGGCTATCTCAAGTGAGACAGGTTGTTAGTGTCGGGCTTCATTGCTTTTCCAACTCTAAAATCTCATTTCCTCGGGCCGGCATTTCACCGTTCTATGTTTATGGCTGGAGCTCCTGGCATCCCACCCGCCCTACCTAAGCATCACTTAGGTAATGCCTGGAAAGGCTCCGAAGGAAACGGCCCAGAAGTGCTAAGTAGAATTACACGCTAGGAGTTGACGGCACGACGCCGAGGCGCAGAGAGAGAGCTTTCTGTCTAAGCCTCCGTTCATTTTCTTTACTGGGTTTTTACGAAGCTCTGGTGTGCTACGCTGGAAACATGGCAGTAAGTCACCTTTTTATGAGTGATGTGTGTGCTGAGTACGGAGAGGAATAGCAGCGGTGGATTAGAAAAGGTGCACTCAGTTGGGTGTGATAAAAAAGAAACAGCAGAAATTAAGGGTCAGCCACTATGCAGTATTTTAAAATAATCAACAACAGTAAAAGATAAAACACGGTAAATCATGGAAGGTAGACTTAGTGAGGATTTCCTTACTGAAGGACGTGGTTCTGAGAATTGAACGGCTCTTGGTCCTTAGGGGAAGCTGGCACAAGAACAGTCCTCCATAGAGCCATCCACCCACTCAGCTGTCCTTCACTTAAATTTTTACTAAATCTCCCAGAGGGGAAGTGCAGAGCTGGGCCTCTTTAGCAAGCACTGAGGTTTGCTGCAGCCGAGTCAAGAAGGACCTTCCTGTGTAAGACAGACAAGGATGTCCTCCACAAACCTAGGCACACCTACCTCATCAGGTGACATCTATGGTCCCAGGGTAGATATGGCCAGAGGAAGGGGAGGGAGGGATTTCTAAGCCATGGGACAGCAAAAGGAATGAGAGAGTGACAGGCACACTGGCTGTCTTTGAACAGAACTAGAGGGGGGTCTGAGGTGACACAGAGGAGGGCTTGCTGAACTTTGGGACTGTTGCACACTGCTCAATCTGTGTATCCTTCCTTGATAGAACATGTGGTGGCACGGGTGTGTGTGTGTGTGTGTGTGAGAGAGAGAGAGAGAGAGAGAGAGAGAGAGAGAGAGAGAGAGAGAGAGAGACAGAGAGAGAGAGAGAGAGAGAGAGAGAGTTTGGGCTATGCTCCAATAAAAGAAGCAGATAAACTGTCATGCTAAAGAACAGTCTGATGGCACCTCCCCTTCAGCATGCCTTTGGTGTTTCCTCCATCAGTTTTCACATTTCTCTCAGTTGGGACCACTTTCCACATCTCACATCTAGGATCAGGAGAAGTCACAGAGAGAGGCGTGGGACTCTGGAGAGAGCCTTCCTGAATTCAACTTCCAAATCCCATCAGTACTAACAATGTGGCTTTGGACAAGAAGACCCCAGGTTTACACTGTGTAAAGTGGGAGGGCTATTGGGCCAAGTAAAACACTGAGTATGATGTTCCACTCAGGGACTAGAAAACTGGTAAGTGCTGAGGAAGTAGAAATTGTTCACACAAGCAGATGAGCTGTTCCATCCTTCCCATGGAAAAGCATGTGCATCCAGAGTTACATTTAAAGAGGAGCCAATTCTGCCAGGTTCTCTGTGCTTTCTCTTCCTCTGCAAGATAAAATTAGCTCTGTTGAGGACCAGTCTCAACAACAACAAAAAAAACAAACAAACAAAAAAAAAAAAAAACACTTCTTACCAGGGTAGAGGCGTGGGAAAATAAAGACACAAACCACAAGGCAGTATTGGGATTGAGTTTCAGGGATTATTCAATAGCTTTTGTACAAAACATAACCTGGGGGAGAAGGTAACAAAGGCTTCATTAACGTAGCAGCACGAGACTTCCCATTATCTGCATTCTGTTGTTTAGATAGCAGAATAACTCAAATCACATACATTTGATCACATAGGCTGAAGACACCTTCTCCGTAGGTGACCTCATAGTTACAATGGAAGGAGCAGAGGTACACTGGCATATCCTGACCCCCTGTCAGGACTGCACCGAGTTTACTTAGCTTCAAAAGAGTCAGGTGACCACCTCCTATGTTAGAAGGTGCAAATTGTGCCCGTTAGTCTCTCAAATTGACTGACCGGCAGGCGATGGTGAGAAATAGGCCTGCATTTCTTGGTTCCCACATATCTCTGCATCATCTCTCTTAAAGATGCTAGCAGCAGCAGCATGTCCTCATCTTGATGATGACATCATCACCAGCATGGTCCTCATCCTGATGATGACATCATCACCGGCATGGTCCTCATCCTGAATATGCCATCATCACCAGCATGGTCCTCATCCTGAAGATGCCGTCATCACCAGCATGGTCCTAATCCTACCATCATCACCAGCATGGTCCTCATCCTGATGATGCCATCATCACCGGCATGGTCCTCATCCTGAATATGCCATCATCACCAGCATGGTCCTCATCCTGAAGATGCCGTCATCACCAGCATGGTCCTAATCCTACCATCATCACCAGCATGGTCCTCATCCTGATGATGCCATCATCACCAGCATGGTCCTCATCTCATGAAGAGGCTGCATTCTTACAGTTGTGAGTAAGCAGAAATAAAAATTAGTTAGAAAGGAAACCCCAGGGTTTGAGAAGACATGAAATATCTTAACATAGAAAGGAAACCCACAAGGTGGGATTCTGAATAATGTGAGTGGAGACAACATCTAGAGAAAGTTTTTTTCCTCAAAACACCAGGATGGTGCTTTGTCTGCTTCTGGTACCTATTCCTGACCTCATACTCTCTCCCCACAAATTGGAAATTCAAACGAAAAGACATGGATCAAAAAGGTGGAGGCCAAGAGAGCGAATAAAACCTTTTCTTACAGGGTATATGTGGATACACTCAGATAAGACTTTTACTTTCATCATGAGGTTTGGATCCCTGACCATATACAGAAGAGTAAACAATTTAAAGTCATGGCAATTATTAACATGTTCACAAAAGGAAACATAGTTAATAGTACCTAGTGTGTCCCATGCTGAGAATCATTCACTCCTGCTTAGCTATTGGCCATTCAGTTCTTTATTAGACCAATCATGTGTTTTAGGCAGACAAAATGACACAGCTTCACAGAGTTAAACAATTCCAACATAAAAGAATGCAACACATCTCTGCATCATTAAATATTCCACTATAGTATAAACAGAAGTAACACATCTTTAACTAATATTCCATAACACACAACAGGACAGCTATATAAATGAACTCACAATGGTTGCAAAAGCATGCACAAAACATCAACAAGCCCAGATCAGACCAAATCCCAGCATGGAGATGAAAGTTGGGCACAAAATTTCACCTCTAGCCATGGACACATTGACAATTGTTAGCTGCTGGGGGAGAGGGGGTGTTTCTCTAAGAAGGTAATTCCTGATAATTCAACCATACCACAGTGGAAGATCACACATCTAAGAATAATTGAAAACACAAATTTGCCTTGTTGTTTTTGTTTTTAAAGAACATAAAGTTGGTTGCAGGGGTGTGAATCTGGGAAGGTTTGGGAGAGTAAGAATGAATATGATCAAAAACTTGTTGGATGAAGCAAAACTCTCAAGTAATAAAAAAATTAAAGAGCATGAAGGACATTTATCTAACTAATTTTTATTATTGTCTGAACCAAGAGTTGGTTGCTTTTCCTGGAAAGGACTATGTAGGGGATACTGTAGGGACCTGGACTGATGGTCTCTGCTGTTATAGCATCAAATGCAACCACATACACTACATATGCAAACAAACGGATGATGAGGTGTTCCAGGAAAAATCCAGAAAACAAGCCATTATCACTGCCCAAGGCTTAGATAAACATTTCCCAAAATCAATGAATAAATAAAGTACAGATGGCCAAAAGCCCAGCATTACAAATAACTGGGGAAGCCCAGCCCGAAACCACAGTAAGAAGCTGCCTCACACCCCCCAGGGTTGCTAACAGAAACGCACAGAGCTCAAAGCATATCAACAAGGATGTTTAGAATTGGGGTCCAGTGTGCCCGGAGGATGGGCGCACTGGAAGGGGTGAAACCTCTATGGAATGGAAGACACTATTCCTTAGAAAACGTAAAGAACAATTGCCATTTAATTCACAATCACCCTTGTGAGTACACAGTCACAGATTAAAAGGGAAGTCATAAAAAGACCCTTGGACATCCATGTTGGGAGCAGAATTACTTACAATAGACCCAAGATGGAGGAAGTCAACTATCCATCAACAAATGAGCAAATTGACAAAATGAAGACTATACAGGCAAAGGAATATTATTCCACATTAAAAGGGAAGGGAATGTTGCAACATGGAAAAATCTTTGAGCTCATTCTATTCAGGGAAACAATCTAGACACAAAAAGACAGTGATACATGATTCTACTCCCACTCTCCAGGGGGTGAGAAGGCCTGAAAACAGGAAGTAGGATGGCAGATGCTCAGATGTGGGCAGTAGAGATGGTGAGTTGTTTAATGGCGCAGCTTTATTTTTGCAAAGTGAAACGAGTTTTAGGTATTTGAGTACACAGCCTTGTGAATATACTCCACACTGATGACTACAGATTTTTTAAATGATGACAATGAAGTCAGGCAATAGTGGCACATGCCTTTAATCCAAGTGCTCAGGAGACAGAGACTGACAGGTCTGAGTTCGAGGCCAGCCAAATCTACAGAGCAAATTCCAGGGCAGCCAGGGCTACACAGCCTCTCCTTTGCCCCCCAAAGTGTGGTGACAGTGATTACTTTTGTATTCATATTTTAACCTTCCCCCAAAATAAGGTCACTTGGCCAAATCTCTCAAGCTATAGCTTTCCAACTCCTGGTCTACAGAGTTGATACTTCAAATAAAGGTGGAAAAGCCCAGTTTCAGCATGAGGGTATCGCCATGCCAAGATGGCCCAGCTGTGTGCTGAGTGCTCAAGTCAGCCCTGCAGAAGGAGCAGGGCAAGTCAAAGGCATGTGAAAGAGTAAAGGGGTGACCACCACGGAAAAGCTCAGTTCCAACCACAGGCTCTTCACGGCTCGGAATACAAGCACCTTGTGGTTTAAAATAGGGAACAGACCCGCCTGTGACCCAGAGACATACTTTCTCTTCAGAACCGGTTAGCTGAGGCCAGTGCGTGAGGTCAGGGAGGTTCTGGGTTCTCTATCGCCTAAACATTGGCTGTTCTTGTCGTCAGAGAGAGCAGTGATGTGCACTCATGCTGGCCTGGTTCCTTCTGAGGACGTGTTAACTGTTTAGAAGGTTCACCACACCCAATTCTTTAAAGAGGGCCACCTGCCCTCAAAGTCGGGATATGGTTTTAGTGAAAAACAGAGGAGAATCTAAGGGCCCCATCTTAGTGGGGCATACAGGGGGATTTCTGGAGCCTTCTGAACCCAAGCCCAGTTCTTAAGTCTTCCTCTTGGAAAGCTAAACCTCAGATACAGAGCTGGGGGACTTTAAAATCCACCTTCTAAGCCGAAACCTAACTCACGTTCGATCAGGTTAAATGGTGAAAGTAAAGGTTGCATTGTTGGCTCTGTGGAGATGGAATAGGAAGACCTGGAAAAAGCCGCAGCTTTGCAGGGCAAGACTTTCATCTCAAGCAGGTGCATTGTTCAACTCCAAGCCAAGTAACAGAAGCCGCTTTGTGTGCCTTCCCTCCAGGTCTCTGTCCTGCTGTGAGGGCTGCTCAGGGCAATACTTTCTGTGTCCCGAGGAGTGCCGGCAGGCCTGTCTTTGCCAGTGGTCATATTTCACAGTAAACCAAGAAAACCGTGGAGGCACAGCATGCTGCTGGCCACTCCCCACAGCGCCTCCCTACAGGGAAAAACCAGCAGAGGTCCTCGACCCAGAATTGTGGGGCCACAGCAATCTGCCAGGAGCTACTGGTAGCTGTCCTATTATAGCAGCTCCAGGCAAAAGAGCCAAAAGAGGACATGAAACGTGGCTGCTCTCCAGTGAGGAGTCTGGGAGGTTAAAAGATTCTCGGCATGGGTGGGGAGCCTGGGTTTAGTCTCGAGCACCCAATTCATGATAATAGCAAAAATCGTATTTTTTATTGTTTACATAGTAAAATGTTTACTTTTTGGGTCTTGAACTGAAAACCAGATCGTCGTTTTAATCCCTGCTTTTTAACTTCTTTTTTACTATAACTGCTGGAAACTTCCAACTACGTTCGAGTTCACCGTTACGCTCCCTTTGACCTGTGGTCTGGCACTGTCAACTAACCGTCCTCTGGCTTCTAAGTGAGAGCGAGCCTGCATGTGAAACCCTCACAGCCTTGTATGTGACTGGCGCTCACTCCGGTAGCTCCCGCCTCACGTCAGCCTACTGAGTCTCCAAGCCCCTGAGTCTGACCCACTTGATTCCGGCACAGAGGGACCTTGCACCCGTCCCCGGAAGATAGAGCGGGGGTGGGGGTGGGGGAGCGACTAGCCATCTTACAGGGATGTCCCGTTAGGTCTTCATGTTTTCCTGAGTAGCAAGCAATTCATGGAGAACACGTGAACATGAAGAAGCCCTTACAATCACCTATAATCACCGCCCCTGGAATTCTGGAAATGTGTGTGTGCAGAAGACGAAACAAGGTCCCGCCCCTCCCAGGACTGGCCTCCTCTATGCAGTGACGCTGAACGGTGCAGACGGCTCTGGTCTAGGGTCCAGAGTCCTTGAGTTCTACTGCAGTTTCACCAACACCAGGCAGACGGGTCTGGGTGCATAGCTTAGGGGCCTGTTCCGTCCAGCAAAAAGCTCTGGTCCCATTGCGAGGGTGAGGATCAGATAAGGGAGCATATTCCAATGTATATTTGGAATGCGAACAAATCCGTGTTTAAAGGTTTTTATTTTGTTTTGTGTTTTGTTTTTCTAGGCAGGGTTTCTATTCTGGAACTCTGTAGACCAAGTTGCCCTTGGACTCAGAGATCCACCTGCCTCTGACTCCCTAGTGCTGGGATTAAAGGTGTGTGCCACCACTGCCTGGCAGAAAGCCTTTTAAGTTAAAAAATATAATGTCTCAACAGCAAGCGTGGTAGTGTGTGTCTAATCCCAGCACTTGGGAGACCGAGGCAAGAGTAGACTGAGTTTGGCTAGCCTAGGCTACATAGCCATATCTTATCTCAAACAAAACCAAAAAAATGTTCTTACGCTTCCCTCTGAAGTGAAACTGACTAAGGGCGGACTGAGGGCAGGAGAACCCCTCCAGCTCTGTCTGCCAGGCCCCCTGTGAATGACTGCCCAGAGCTCACACACTAGGACTTCCAGGACAAAGGAGGAGAGACAGAACATCCATATCACCCGCACTGACGCCCAACGCACCATGGGGATCATCTCTGCCACACAAGTAAGAGACTCGAGAGGCAGAAGTGCGAACTGAGTTGTATCTTGTCCAGTGGGGCCCAACTCTGGTGAGCTCATGGGGCGAATTCGACTCAGTCTTTCCTAATGCTGAGTCACATTCACCCCCATGGAGACACACATCTGCTTAGCTCACAGACAGCTTGCCTCTCTGGGATGGAAAACAATTCATTCTACCTTCAAGCCAGCTCCGCCACAAACTGCCAGCAAGTATCTGCTCAACAGTGGAGAAGTAGCTTTAACCCATGGCCAAATAATGCTGTTTGTTTTGTTTTAAGTTCGGAATGGCTACTTTTACTGGGATGGTATTATGTTTACAAGGAGGAAAGTGGTAAGTTATTTGCTTTTTCCCCCCGCTGGCTGACCGCTGTAGAAGACGGGCATCATATAACGATTATTCTTGTTCCTAATGAAAAAGGTTAAATTAGATTTATGCACCCCTGGTGCTTTCTACATATTAAAAGGACTTAACACCTATCTGTAAATTATCCAGAGTTCTGTCGCTGGTGTTAATAAGAGGAGGCAGCTGATGCAGAGAGGAATCCAGAGACCTTTTAGAGCCACACAGGGTCAGAAGCAGCAATACAAAGTATCTCTTTCATTTTCTGAGCTGGACCAGGTTCCAAGGTTCCTCCTTCAGTTCCCACCCACGGTTTCCAGGCTAGGGACACCTTAGATTTGATCAACCATCTACAGTTTTTGTCTGGTGTCCTGAGAGGACTCCTCCCACCTGAGGGTGAGGAAAGAAATGTAACACAAGGGCAGTTGATGGAAACTTTCCATCTTCTTGTCTCGTCCATCACACACACACACACACACACACACACCCAACATAGTTTGAGAACAAAAGAGAGTAAAGCTTTGATGACCATTTGCTTTATGATGTGAGAGATGGGGATGCTAATATTCATAGTGACACTTTCACCTGCCACCTAGCAGAAACTCTAGTCTGGGCAACCTGGGCCTCAGGGAAGAACATTCCAGACTGTACATTCTAGTAATGTTGACTCCGCAGACTGAACGGGGATAACATTTCATGGGATCACCTAAGAACACCTGCCACTTGCTATCAAACTGGAGGCAACACCCAGATTCCAAGGAAGAGGGAAGCAGGGTGCTTTTCCTTCGGGAGGGAGGGATAAAACTGGCTCAGATCTAATGTCCTTTCCTTTAACAACCAGAGGAGGTCTTGGGGAACTGGGTGGTAGACTTGGCAGTGTTTAAAAAACAAGCTGTGGGTGAGTCCCGGAGCTAATGATAAAGTCACACTGGGCTCAGACTGGGCTTTCAACAGCTGCCTGAGCTGTGCTGGATCAAGAAGCAGGGAGAGGTGACAAGTGACAGAGCCCAGGAGTGGGAGGCAGGCAGGGAAGATCGGGTTTTCAGGCAGAAACACCGTATGTACTAGAGTTAGAAATAAACATCCAAGACTTTGGTTCATGGAATTTTTAACCCTGAAGGGACCATGAAAATCTCACGGTACAGTGGCACTCAGCCATGGTGTCTGAAAAGCCTGTTGGCCTGACTACATCAGATTCACGCGGGAACTGAAGCAAACTAGAGATGTTTCCATTTCAATGGACTGGGAGCAGAACTGGGCCTTAGTTTTGATCTGGGTAGTTTTGAGACAAGGCTAGGCTGTGTTGTCCTGGCTGAGCTGGGCAGACTATGCAAGCCAGGATGGCCCAAACTTGTGAGACTCCATCTGCCTCTGCCACCCAAACGCTGGCATCAATGCGATGTGCCGCTATGTGTCACTATGTGTCACTATGTGTCTCACTATGTGCCACTGTGTGCCACTGTGTGTCACTATGTGTCACTGTGTGTCACTGCGTGTCACTATGTGCCCCTGTGTGTCACTATGTGTCACTATGTGCCTCTATGTGTCACACACAGGTACACATAGTTAAAAATAATAAGATTAAGTATTAAAAAAAAATGCAATGGCCCTTTAAACGAGTCAGTAAGATTCCAGGAGATCTGACTGACACCCTGGCAGAGAAGCCTCCACCTCAAAGGCCCAGGCCTTCTACCCAGACCTACCAGACAACCTTAAAAGGGCTGGCCAGCCTTTAAACCTTAAAAGGAAGGGCCAAGTTATAGGAGCCCACAGAAGTGGATCTGTTCCACCTTGATGAAAGGTCAGAGAATTCAGACCTATTCTTTCTCCTTCAAGGTCATATGACAGAAGGTTTGACCTGAGGTGTGGCTACAAACAGGATGTCTTGACCTAGGATGTGGTTTCTTGATTCTTTGAGCATTGAGAAGGTAAGTACTTTGTTCTTTATATCTTGGTAAGAAGCCTGTTTTCATCCCCCCGTCTTTGGATTGGGGTATATAAAGCCTATGAGGCATAAACACGGAGTGGAGTGAATCTCAGTATTTACTAGATGCCTCCCGATTCTATCAACTGCCTGTCTATCTCTTTCTTAATCCTCACGCTTCCCTCCAAGCATGGAAGAATAAGCTGTGCTGGATCTGGCTGATGTTGTGGCCCGGATGAGGGATATGACTTCAAGAGATCTTGCTTCTACTGATACAACAAAACCAGCATCCAACAAGAGAGGCAGGAGGATGGGTGATGGACATGGCAGAAGGAAGCAAAATGCACAACTCCCAGGGAAGCAAGCCAGCACACAGAACCCGAGACGCGAAAATGTCAAAGATAGCACCGGGGTATGTTGTGAAAACATACACGGCGAGGGGAACTATTCTGCGCAGTGAAGGAGATCCTGCCTCTGAGGAACAGGCAGGGCTTTATTCAGACTTAGAAAACTGTTAGACATGTTAACCCATGTTCAAGAATCATTTGCAAGAGGGACTCCCTAGGTAGCGAAGCCTGTTTAAACGTCCGCTCTTCAGCGCTCTTCCTGTCTCGCAGGCAAGCCCACAGCTCTTCTGGGTGTGTTTGCACAGGACTCTGTTCACAGAAGTTTGCTGGAATGCTCTTCAGCCCACACACTGCTGGGAAAGCATTCCCTCCACGGCCCTCAGTTCGTCTGCCGTTTGTTTTCATTCCCACCTTTCCCACCAAGCCGAGTGCAGTCCATTCACCACGTGGGAGGGAACTGAAAATAGCGTGACAACCAATTCGGAAGGCAAAGTTCCCTCCCTCTGGTCAGTGGCTTTCCATTACCATTAAGTTAGATTTAACTTCACTATTTTACGCTCAGTGCCGCTGTCATGTGTTTCCCAAGAACAGACTGCAGAAGAGAGCAGGAAAGAATAGGGGGGGGGGTGTGGAGCGGCAAAGGAAGTAGTTCCTCCTTTTGAGCTGGTCTGGAGAGGTAGCTGCTGTGAAATGGAGCATCTGGTGTAGGAACTCTGGATGCCCTGTCCCTGCAAGGGAGCGGCCATTTATCCACAGGCTGAGGACCATGTGCAGCCAGGTGCACAGCCAGTTACTTCCAGAAACTCCGGCGTCTAGCTTGGCAAGGACTCGAGTGCTTCTCCCCAGAGGGTGTAGGTTTTCTCCTCTAATTACTAATGGAATGTGCTATCCGAGCTGGGGTGCAGTCTCTGCTTAGGCAGCGAGGTCATTTCCGTCTGTGGCGCTGCATTTTCCACCCATCCCCTTTGGAAAACCGCCTTATGGCGATTCCTAGTGCAAACAACTCCGTTTTCTCTAAATCTCCTGCAAATACAGGTTGGTGTGTTAAAGGAATTTACTCCCTTGGACCGGAATGCAGTGTGCTACTTGACTCTGTAAAATAGGATTGAATTGATCATGTGTCTTAGAGACTTTTATTAACAGTCTTTTGAGTCGCTGCCCTTTGCTCACTGACTTCTTTAACCTCTTGCTTTCTGGACTCACTACTCCTACTCCTCTATGTCGCTTATCAGATTTCCTATCTTGCCCCCCCCCAGAAAGTTCCTTTTTAAATTTTCTTTTTTTTTTTTTTTGGTTGGTTCCCTGTCTTTCTGCTCGCCACCTCCCACCTGGGCTCTTCGTCACCTGCCTGCTCCCTAACTACCCACAGTGCTTCATTCCTCTCTTCCCTCTGTGCCTGCCTCCTCAGTGACCTGGGTACCAGAACTGTATCTCTGGTTGATCACTGGTTCCACTCAAGTTCACGAACGTCAGCTTAAAGAGCTGTTTCAAGTGATGTCATTGCCGGTATACCTTCCTGTACACACCAGGCTAGCTGGCCCCCACGTCCTGGGTAATCATCCTATCTCTCCCTCCCATCTCTTACCATGGGATCATTAGCATTCCAGACGCATGGTTTCACATGAGTTCTGGGAATTCAAACTCAATTTCTAATGCTTGCATACCTAGGATTTTACCACTTAGCAAACCCCAAACTCCCTATTTTTATCCAGGGCAACATAATTCTTTAAGGGTCTAGGCACACACATAGAACAGTATTTGTTCTCTTTGGCCTCCAACTTCAAGGCCTTGTAAGGTTCTTCGACCCCTACACCACAGTAAGTTCTGAATTCTTCTCTAACTCTGATTCCTGGTCTTTAGTCCCATGGCTCCGGCATCCTCTGAGTCTTAGCATTACCCACCACAAAGATCTTCCTTAAAGATTAGTTTTGAATGGCACATGGTTCTCACTCAAAAGCCTTCAGATGCCCCCATTGTTCAGCGACTTAGGAGCGCACAACTCAGACCGACAGGCAGGCAGACACACTGGGCCTGGTCCTCTACATACTCAGCCCCTCACACTGTGCTGAACTCAGCAGGTTTGTTTGTTAAACTCGGGAATCTGTTTCTCCTCCTTCTCCTCCATTCGCCTATCCTCCCTGGGGACTTCAGCTTCCAGGGCTCACATCCGTCCTATCTTCTCATCTCAATTCCTACACAGCCCTGTCTCTAACGGCAGACCACACGCCTGCCATTTGTCCCATTGCCTCTCATCTTCTGACATCTAGTTTTGTTTGCATGCTACCTAAACTTTCTCCCAGATCGCCAGATGTGCGTCATTAGAAGGTTGGGCGGTTCTTGGTCTAGCCATGGCACCTAGGGCAAGTCCACAGTTCTTTCAGCCTGGTGTCCTCACAGGGGCAGTCAAGTGTGATGGCGATTTTGGAATTTAGAAGTAGACCCAAATATGAGCTTTAGCACTAAAATTGGGGTTAACTTCAGTGTTTTGGGTTTTGTTTTGGGGGGGTTGTTTGTTTGTTTGTTTGTTTTCTTCAAGACAGTGTAGACTTGGCTGTCCCAGATCCGCCTGCCTCTGCCTGAAGGCACTGGGATTAAAGGTGTGTGCCACCACATCCAGCTGGTGGTTTTATCTGTAAAATATGGATTTGAATAGGATCTACCAGCTACTCTAATGACGCTTAATGGAAATGTCTCAGCACGATGCCTGCTACAATAAATCATATTAAGAAATCTTCATCTCTACTTTATTATTTGCTCCTTCGTAAGACTGCCGTGACAAACGCGTGTGAAGTCAAATCATTCCCCAGTATCAAAGCTTCACAAGCACATGGTGATCAGCCATGAAACGTAATACAGAACCCAGCAGAGAGCCAGAGCCTTGGGCTCAGCCCCAGTCCCAACAGTGTGAAGTAAATCACCACTGGGCCAGATGTTTCCACCTCTGTCTCTGGATCTTCTGAGGTACCAGGACGTAGGAGAAAGAGGAAAGTCTTGGATTTCAGACAGAGTGGGATGAGAGCTCTAGGAGTGTCAGACTCCTTGTCTGCAGGGTACGGGTAGCCTGCCCCACGGGCGCCACGTGACTCGAGTGTGTAGTCTGCAGGGTACGGGTAGCCTGCCCCACGGGCGCCACGTGACTCGAGTGTGTAGTCTGCAGGGTACCGGTAGCCTGCCCCACGGGCGCCACGTGACTCGAGTGTGTAGTCTGCAGGGTGCCGCTAGCCTGCCCCACGGGCGCCACGTGACTCGAGTGCGTAGTCTGCACGGTACCGCTAGCCTGCCCCAGCAGGTGTCACGTGGCTTGAGTGTGAAGTCGTTAGTACGGTATTTACCATAAAGCAGGAGCTCAGGGTTTGGATTCTCCAAAGTGCCGCATGTGTAATATACACCTAGCGAGCTTTTGATAAAGCTCTCAGAACTTCAGCAATGCTATAAGTTTATGTCTGGAATTTGTAGCAGGTGGATCAATGGCTCATACACCTGTCAGACTGATTCCTGCAGAATCCAGAGTCATCCCTGCAGAGAGTTGTTTTTGTTTGTTTGTTTGTTTGTTTGTTTGTTTTGAAAACCCAGGCTCTACAGGGATGCTTCCTTCTGAACCTGAGCTACTGTAAACAGAGCCAGGAATCAAAGGGCAATCCGCTGTCTCAGGTTGGCTCCACGGCTCTTGCTGGGTGGTGACGGGAGAGATGGTAAGCAAGCCACCTTTCCTGTGTAAGTCCAAGAAGACAAACCTCGAGGGAAACAAGCCACCATCACCTTTCTTATACATAATGTGCGCTTAGAAACTACAATCACTTATTGATAATGACTGTACCCTAAGAATCTTCCACATGAGAACTCATCCGATGCCCAAACCACCCCATAAAGTGGGAAGGCAATAAGGCTCTGTGCAAGGTCAGACACTTAGTAAGCAGCCAGTCAGATGAGAATCCTGGTCTTAGACCATTCTTCTAACAGTCCTACAAAGGATACATTTCATGTCATGTGTGAGAAAACAGTAAGCATCCCCCCGGGACTGTACATCTAAATCGCCATTGGGTTGATTAAAAGGTGCCAATACCCAAGAGCCATTATAACTCACCGAATACACAGACGGTGGCAGCTGAGACCCAAATGGTTTTGCAATGTCTAGCGAGTCTCACTTCTACCAGTGGCCTTGCCTACAAGGTCACGACTCTGAAACCTGTGTCAACCCAGCATATACTCACAGCTCCCCCATAGCCCACATAGGAGACTGGCATGTGTCTGGTAAAAGGCCGTGCTGGGCACCTTATGGTGACTGTGTCTGCCTCACAGTAGCGCTTGTGCTGGGCAGGAAGGCGAGGCCAAGTCCCTGTAGCAGCCCTTCACTTGACTGACTACAGATGCTGCGGCGAGCCTCTGGGGAGCAGTGCCAGCTCCTGACTGCCCCGGACTGGCTGCCCAGCTTGATGGCTCTGAGGGTTTGTTTGTCGCTTGGGTTTTTCTTTCTGTTAGGGATTGGGGAGAAACACTGGAATACCCATTTCTATAGTGTCGCTGCTACAGTGACTACAAAGAGGCCAAGTTCAAGCTAACTGCCAATGTCTTCTCCTTTCCCGTCTCTTTGTTCGCTCCATCTGCCTGCCCAATGCGCAAGGGAAAAAAAGAGGACCTGAATGGCCCTCCAAAGTTACACTCCATTGTAAGGCCATTGAAGGATGTGTTTCCCATCGCTTAGGACAAGTATACATTAGAAAGTGCCCGAGTAATTAAACAAATGGTATTTGTAAACATCTGTCGCCCAGCCCTGCTGCCTGTGTTCAAACAAAGCCTCACAGTGTCTTTGGCAGCGCAGAGTGAGAAGAGCTGGGTGCCACCGCTCATGAACTCTCCCGATTACGGCTCTGTGGCCTGGGGGAATTAATTCAAATCCACATGGAGAATTTAATTCCCAAAGCAGCAGCTAGTTCCTAAGAACACAGACCAGTGACGACCCGGAGTAAAGCTGGCAGCAACAGCAATTCCTGCAGGATTCATTAACCTCTACTAAACCATATTCACCATGGTTCTTGGCCGGATGGCAGAATCCCCAAGTGACAGACTCCAACGGGGACGGTGAGATCTCTGGCTGTGAACGCTTCTGTCCGGAAGCTCCAGGGAGGTCCCACAGTCTCTCCCCAAAGTTGGAAATTCTCAATTGCATCAATTTCCCCAACATGTGATCTGGAAAGACACGCTACTGACGTAAAAAGTGCAGACTGCTCTAAACTCTGAGTCAGTATTTAAGCCATGAGTGATCTTCATTCCCCCCAAAACTGTGGTAACAGGGCTGATAAAGCTTGTTCTGAGGAGCAGAAGAGCTGATGTCTTTAATAACAATACCGGGCACATACGTACCGGGTTCCTGTTAACTCCTAGCAGCATGGTTTTATGATTCCTGCTGTGAAATCTGGACTTTGCTCATGGCCCCGTTATTGTGGCAACTACAGAAAATGATGCCATAGGATGCAGGCTGACTGAAGGTCCTGATTCACTGTACTGGCCTCTGGCCCTTGCCATCCACAAATGAGGCTCACTAAACACTTTCTTGCCCTTGGGAGGCTTTTTTTGGCGGGGGTGGGGTGGGGTGGGGTCTGGAGCTAAAAGAGGAAGGCCTAAGGGGAATTCTAGCTACTTTTGGACTTTGCAGGGTAACCTCAATAATTAGCCAAGAAATCAATGGCCACTTCCTTCCAAGGCTGGCCAGCACAAGGACAGCTAGTATGGTCCTTGGGCTTAGAAGTCAATGGCAAGAGGAACTGGGTTTGAGGGTGAGGGGGCTGATAGGCCGCTTACATTTCTGTTGTTTCCATGAGAGGGCAGAATTTTCCATGGTTTCGTGGAGACTAGATGTTGTGGCAGCTTCCCTTTATTATAGCAAATGCTCAGGTTTTTGCCAATGGACTTACAAAGAGAAGGTCCATTTCCGCTTACCGTTCAAGGTGCTGTTTCATGGCTGGCAGGCCCTGTTGCTTTTGGGAGGCAGCACTTCAGGGGAGAAGTTGGGGATAGGGCAAACTGCCTACTCTATAATTGGAAAGCAGAAGATGAAGAAGGGCCTGAAGCTCCTTCAAAATTCACCTTCCTGTAACTGGAGGTTTCTACTAAACCCATTTTGCAACAGTACTCTCTTGGAGACCAGGTCTTTAACACAGAGACCTTTAGGTCAGTGGTTCTCAACCTGTTGGTCGTGACCCCTTTGGGGGTAGAATAATCCTTTCCCAAGGGTCACCTAGGACCATCTGCATGTCAGATATTTACACTACAATTCATAACAATAGCAAAATCACTGCTATGAAGTAGCAACAGATATAATTTTATGGTTAGGGTCACTACATGAGAAACTGTGTCAAAGGATCACAGAATTAGGAGGGTGGAGAGCCATTGCTGTAGGGGATGTTTAGGTATTTAGAGGAAGGAACGTAAGCAAACTATGAGCAGAGAAAGGAGAACAGAATACAGGCTCTAGAAATGAACACTATAGTACCTACAAGTCAACATGTACTGTGTGCATTGCTGCGGAATTGATCTGCACTTGAAACACAGAACCTACTCAGACAGGGAGTGGGGGTAGAAAACTAAGGAAAATGAACAGAGAGCTTCCGTGAGCTGGGACTGTGTAGCATCAGGCTTTGTCTTGCTTGAAATTCTCCATATGGTGTAAAATAGTGGGTTGAGGTGGTTTTTTTTTTTTTGTTTTTTGTTTTTTGTTTGTTTGTTTGTTTGTTTTTTTGTGGCCGGGGGCGGGGGTTGATTGGTATTTTGGTTTTGATTGTGTCTTGGCCTGAGAGACTCCATTTTACAATCAAGGTCTGACTCATTTTTGAGAGGACACATGAGTGACACTCTCTATCCACAGCTACCCATGCAGCACAGCCCAGAATGGCACTGCTGCAGCAGGCAGGGTGCCGCACTATAAACTCACTGGGGGTGAATTGGGACTGAAGGGGCACATGGCCACATTAAGAAAACAGGCCCCAAAACATACTGGGCACACCATCCAGGGAAAAGTCCAGAGGGAGGAAGGGTTTAACTCTCTCACCTGGACCCATAACAATGGAGACACCTACTGTGTGATGGCCCCATGACCTGTCCTCTCACCAGCCAGGGTGTGCCAAAGACTGCCCCAGGGCCTCCCCAGCTGGTTCTGCACTGCTGATGCAGTCTAGCCAACTGCTGCCCACCTGCCATCCTCTTCACCCATGTGGACCTGCAGCCACTGCCTGTCAGCCCACCTGCAGGACCATCTTTCCTTTCACCTCTGCGGCTGGACTTAGCTCTGCTCCCGCAGCTCCTTGACTTCAGCTTTGGTTTGAGTTTGTCACTGTATCAACGCGGACCCTATTCCCATCTCTATCTGTCTGCTTCGGAGACTTCTCAAAACTCCTTGCTCTTTAACCCTTTGTAGTCAGTGTGCAGCCTACATAGACATAAACATATTTTTGTATAATTGTGATGTTGAATAAGAGAAGTAGTGATCAAGACTGGAAACAAAGAACGTGTGCAGGTCCTGGCCGGGGTTTCCAAGGACAGTGGAACCATCTGGCCAATTGCAAACTACCTTACCTTGTGGATTTTTTATTCAGTATATTTTGACATTATGGAACGGCAAACACCAACATGAATTTCTATGTTTCTGACATACCACACTCACAAACACAAAATGATATGACATTTTCTGAAGCGAGGTTGTAGATAAAATACTTGGAGACATAATGACCAAAGGTTACCAGATCTAGAGCATAGTCCCACAGACTTAGCCCTAAGCAGGATAAAACCAGAGAAAGCCATAGGTAGTCCTGACATAATAAAACTGTTGAAACCTGGAGTGAAATGTGTTATTTAAAAAAAAAAAAAAGTGAAAAGAAACACAGAGAAAAAAAGAAGAAGAGGAAGAGGAGGAAGAGACTTTGTCCAGAAAACACACACAGTAGAAAACGATAGAATGGAAGGGCTGGGTACAGGGAGGAAACAATGCTGCAGTCTGGAATTCTATGTTCAACAGAATATCCCCCCAGAAACAAAGGTGGAAAAAAAAAACCTTTCATACAAACAGACGCTACGCGAATTATCAGCAGCAGCCACAAGACCCAGAAAATTGTAAAAGGAAGTTCTGACAGAAGGAAAAAGACGTCACATGGAAACAGATACAGGAAAAGAAGGAAGCCCCCCAGAAACTAAGTATGGGAAAATCTAAAAGACGCTTTTCCTTTAACGATAGTTGACAGTGAAAGCCAATAAGCAAGTGTCTTGAGGTTTACAACAGGAGCATCAGGGAAGCATTTGAAACCAGCACACAGATAGGAGGGACAAGGAAGCCAGACAGCTGTACCCCACACAAGGGACCACAGCGCATAAGAGGGCAGACTGTAGTCCCAAGAAAAACCATGAGAAACTAGAAATCAGCCCACAAATCAAGAGCAGGGATGAAATGGGGTCACAAATGCACCAACAGCTCCACCAAAGGCAGGGAAGGGAATGAACAATAGATAGGATGCCATAGTCTGGATGTTTGTGACTCAAATCCATATCCACACTGCCTTTAACACAACAGTATAAAGAGGCGGGGCCTTGAGGAAGTGATCAGCCCAGGAACATCTATAAAAGGGTTTGGAAGAGGGAATCCGGGCTCACCTGTCTTCAGTCATGTGAGGACACAGCCAGAAAACCCTCACCAGGCACCAAAACGACCACCCCCTTTTATCCCCATAGTTTATTTAATCTTTATAAGTCGTCTGGCCTAAACTGCTTTGATACAGCAGACAAACCAGTGTAAGGTATGTGAGGAATGGCGAGCGGTGAGGACGACAACACAGCTATGACAACAATTGCATTAAACGTGAATGTCCCAAGCCAGAGATCCAAAAGCACTGTCCACAGACCCGGACACAAATCAGCGGACGTGCCGTGAGTCATGGTCCTCCTGTTCATCCTCATGAAAACCGAAGTGGCAGGAAGCAGATTTCACTCGGGAAAACCCTTTATGAAGACTAAAAATTATAGACGTCACTGTCTCCCAGGTCACCTCTCATAGTCTGTCCTGTGTCTGTTTCTATGTTTCTTAGCATAAAATCTATTTTTATTAAGACACTACTCCAGCTATTAATTACTGCATGAGTATTATTTTAATTACTGTACATTCAACTTACCTACGTCTTAGCACCTGGATTTTATCTCTTAAAGGCAGTGTAGAGGGTTGAGGGGATGGGAAGCTAATAATAGAATATTTGCCTGGTGTGAACAAAGTCTGCACTGCACAAAATGGAACAAACTTGGGCTCTCACTCTACACATGGGCTGGAAATGTGGCTCAGTAGCACCATGTCTAACATGACCCCACACCTAAGGATCTGGGTTCTCTCTCCACAAATGGGGAAAAAAGGACTCAAAATGGGTCATGAACCTGAATGTGAAACCTGAAACCATAAAACGTTTGGATGAAAACCAGTTACACCCTCAGACAGGCAGACCACCAAAACCAGGACCACAAAAAAGACAATGAACTGAAATTTAAAATTTTGTGTTTTTCAAAGATAACATTGAGAAAATAAAAATATGTCACAGATTAAGATAGTTGTGACTCATATATCTGACATAAATCTTATGCTGAGATTTATAAAGAATGCTTACACTAATAGGAGACAAACAGCCCAATTTGACAAATAGACCAAAGATGTGAATAAAAAAATTTCAGAGATGATATGGAAATGGGGCTAGAGCGACACACAGCACGCGAAAGTGCCTGTCTCCCAGCCTGACAGCTCAAATCCCACCGCCCCCCGCCCCCGGGATTCATGTGGGGGAGGGAGAGACCCAACTCCTGCAAGCTGTCCTCTGCCCTCTGCCTGCATGTTGTGGCACACATGCACCTGCACACAGACAAATAAATAAACAAGCACATTAATAAATAACTGTAGGATAAACCTTTTAGACAGAAGCTATGCAAATTATTAACAATACGATCAGCAGGACTGGGGTGTGAGTGCCTAGCGCATGGCAGGGTTTGAGCACCAGCACTGAAAAGAAAGTTTGGGATAATTAGCCACGTAAGAACTGAAAGTTAAAATCATGGGAATACTTCTACGGTCATTAGAATGGCAGAAATAAAGAGACAATGCTGGCATTAGTGTGGGTACAGGTCTTTAGCATCCCTGGTAGGCTTATAAAGTGTTACGATCACTTTTAGAGCCCAATTTACTCAGGAGATCTTGTCTTTTTCTACTTCCCTTTTAGATTAGATCTTTGTATGTCTCTCTTAGGGTCCTCATTGTTGTCTAGGTTTTCTGGGATTGTGATTTGTAGGATGGTTTTCCTTGCTTTATGTTTAAAAACCACTTATGAGTGAGTACATGTGATAATTGTCTTTTTGGGTCTGAGTTACTTCACGCAAAATGATGTTTTCTAGCTCCATCCATTTGCCTGCAAAATTCAAGATGCCATTAACTTTTTCTTCTGTGTAGTACTCCATTGTGTAAATATAACACATTTTCCTTATCCATTCTTTGGTTGAGAGGCATTTAGGTTGTTTCCAGGTTCTGGCTATGACAAACAATGCTGCTATGAACATAGTTGAGCACATAACCTTGTAGTATGATTAAGCATCCTTTGGGCATATACGCAAAAGTGGTATTACTGAATCTTGAGGAAGGTTGTTAATTTTCTGAGAAATCGCCACACTGACATCCAGAGGGGCTGTACCAGTTTGCATTCCAACCAGCAATGCAGGAATGTCCCCTTTACCCCACAACCTCTCCAGCATAAGTCGTCAACAGTGTTTTTGATCTTGGCCATTCTTACAGGTGTAAGATGGAATCTCAGAGTTGTTTTGATTTGCATTTCTCTGATGACTAAGGATGTTGAACATTTCCTTAAGTGTCTTTCAGCCATTTTAGATTCCTCTGTTGAGAGTTCTCTGTTTAGGTCTGTACTTCATTTTTTTTTATTGGGTTATTTGTTCTTTTGATGACCAATGTCTTGAGTACTTTGTATATTTTGGAGATTAGACCTCTGTCTGATGTGGGTTTAGTGAAGATCTTTTCCCATTCTGTAGGCTGTCATTTTGTCTTGTTGACCATGTCCTTTGCTTTACAGAAGCTTTTCAGTTTCAAGGGATCCCATTTATTAGTTGTTTTTCTCCATGTCTGTGATACTGGGATTATATTTAGGAAGTAATCTCCTGTGCCAATGTGTTCAAGTGTACTTCTCAGAAAAAGTATAAACTGTTAAAGAAATGTTATATAGGATCTATTAACGACATCTTCAACTCAGTAAGGAGACAATCCATCAAAAAAAAAAAAAACAGGCAAAACATTGAAGACATCTCAAAAAAAGATTAGTCAATATACATGTAAAAGATTACTATCACTTGCTATCAGTAAATTCACATTGAAATCAAGTCCATTAAAATGGCCCAGTAGGTAAAGGTGTTTTCTGCTAAATCTGATGACCCAAGTTCAATCCCCAGTAACACATGGTGGAAGTAGAGAGGGCATCTTTGAAAACTGTCCTCTGCAACACAGACACATACACCCACACACACACAGACACCAACAGGTACACACAAGCACATGTACATATATACATGAACATACACAGACACACAAATGTAAGAATGCATGCATAAATTTAATAACATTTAAAAAATTATATCCACAATTCACAAAATTGACAAAGACTTAAAAAGACAGAGACACAAAGTTTGGGAAGATGTAGGACCATGGAATGGGCCAACCACTCTGGGAAATGATGGCAGTTTCTTACAAGGTTAAACACACATTATTAAGGTGCATTCCTACTTGAAAGCATTTATCCATAAGAACGAAAACCTGCATTTACAAGGACATTCATGCTCATGGCGATTTTACTGATAATAGAAAATTGTAAAACAAACATCTATGCCAAGTAGATAAAAACTGAGTTATTATGTGATGAAAAACAATGCAGTAACAGGGGCAAGCTGGTAGGAAATGGGTGAACTTCAAGAACATTATCCTGACCAGAAGCTACTAAAAAAAAAAAAAAAAAAAAAAAAAAAAGGGGATGCCATATAATTTTATTTTTGTAAAATTCTAGAACTAGTCAATGTGACACAAAGCAGGTTAGTGTTTCTGGTGCAATCAAGGGGCACAGGGCAACTGACTGTAACTCTACGGATGTATGTTTTTCTAAAGCAAACTGAAATATGTAAAGTGGATATTGCATTTTATATAAACTACTTCTCAACAGGTGTCAAGACAGGATATATAAAATCGTAATCTAAGCCCCAAATTATATTCATAAAAGTCGAAAAATGGATTGTAACATGAAACACTTTCAGATGGAAGAGAAGTAAAGAAATGTGGTGATATTTTGTTTGTGCTCTATCAAAGCTTCCCTGAAGATCAGAGGGTGGAGTTAGTCACTAGTTAACCATAGAGGTCTGGAGGTCTGTAAGACAGACGGGAAGTGATACAGCTGGGCAGAGAGTAATAATATAAGGTGGGAGGAGACAGGAGCTCAGCCCTTTTTCGGCTGAGGAATTGGCAAAGTAAAAGTTGGTTGTGGCTTCTCCCTTTGTCTCTCTGATCTTTCAGCATTTCCTCTGATATCAGGCTCCAGGTTTTTATTATTAAGACCAATTAGAACTCATGCAACAATTGGCACCCAACTTTAAAGCATGAGTTCACACACACACACACACACACATACACACACACAGCCATTTGTCTGTGGCTTTGCAGCTGTTGGCACATGGTGGAGCAGCACATGGGGGATCCCGCCAGAGTCACCGTCCCACTGGTTGTGTTTTCTTTTGTACCCCAAGCCTCTGAGCAAGTTTGGGGTTTTCCTGTTGCAGCCTCTGCACAACAGTCTCCAGCTGCCATGTAAACTCCGGTAGCTGCTGAACTCCACTGCCACAGGACTTACCTGCCCGAGACTAGCTGACTCTGCCTTCAGGAAGCTCCTGCCACACTTGCTTCTTCTGCACGATCCCATGTGCAGTTTTCAGACAGTTGGTTCCCTCTCCCCTGGGGTTTGCAGGCTTCCCCTAGACCCCCTCTCTCTGGGCTGCCACTTTCCACCACAGCTACCTGCTTGCAGCTGCAGCTGTCCTCAGCCAGGCTGCTCACTGCCTGTGTTCTCTGCTCAGATGCGCCAGGCCTTGCAGTTCACTGTTATGATCAGATCTGGCGAGACAATTGGGAATTCTTTCTATTTATTTACTTTTGGTTTTTTTATACAGGGTTTCTCTGTGTAACAGTCCTGGCTGTCCTGGAACTCACCTTGGAGAGCAGGCTGACCTCAAACTCAAAAGAATTAGTTAAAAGAGAGTTTTCTCCCATTAATAAATGGAAAACACTATTAAAATGGAGAGAATTAGGTTTCTGTATGATAACACACTGGATGGTTTGAAAGTGGGACAGTTCAATGAGGATAACATAATGTCAATTATAAATAATACCATTTTTGTTTTATTGCTATAAAGTTGGTTAATCTGTGATAAAAAAACAAATTTTAGAAAAACTTATTAAAACAGATTATAGAGATATTTAGATCCAGACAGAGGAATTTAAAGGGAACCACCCTCAGCATTGCACTTTAAGGTTAGAAAGAAACAGTCTAAGGTTTTCAAACAGCTAACTTTAATTTTTTTCTGGTAACTTTACAGGAACAACCACCAAATGACAGCTATCCCCAAGGCTTTTCAAGTGTTAAATGGACTCCTCTGGAAATGTTAGATGTAAGGGGATTCAAGGAAGTGATAGGCTTACATGGCACGCATTCACTTTTTGTGAAGCCAATGTTAAAACTCATGGTCAAATTGTAATAGAATGATTCCTCAAGACTAAAGAAACTTGGTTACAGCAGTCTTGGAGTCTGGTCCTCAATTATAATGGAGGACCTAGTAGAAAGATGAGGCTAAGACCATTGGCCAACAAAGTAGGGCTAGAGGTATGGAAATCTCCAAGAACAACTTATTGGAGAGGGAGAGATAATGCTAATGTACAGAGGCAATCTCTGTATGATGATCACACCTTGACTTTATGCCATACAGCAGTTTTGAATGCTTGGGATTGAATTGGTGAAGTAGGAAAGAAAGAGGAGTCATTTACTAAAGTTATACAGGGTCCAATGGAAACCTTCCTGGATTTCTTACAAAGACTGAATTTAGTAATAAATAGAATGATACCAAATTCAGAAACTAGACAAATAATAATTGAATCTATGGATTTTGAAAATGTACAATGAAAAGGGGTAATTAGGCTGTTAAAAGCAAGACCAGTACCCTTGGAGGAATGAATCCAAGGATATAATCCAATATTGAATCTCATGACCATGATGATGCTTGGACAGAAAAGGCGACTTCCAGAGGTTTGAGGAAAAATTGAAATGTTAAGTGTTTTAGTTGTGGTAAACAAGGTCACCTAAAGAGGGACTGTAAACAGACAGTTCCTAGAAACAATGGTTTTTCTAAGCATAATCCAAACAGAATGGCCCTCCCTTCTGAATTGTACAGAAGGTCTAGTAAAGGCAAGCAGTGGACTAATGAATGTAGATCAACAAGGGACAGTCAAGGTAACCCTTTGCCATCAGGAAATTCCTTGAGGGACCTCTCACAGGCCCCCATGCAAAACTCAGTCATTTCCTGTCATCATGGAGGAAACACCTTCCCACAGCTATGAAAGAACGTAATGCCTATTTTAAGAAACCATATTGCTATGAATGATAAAAAAGCTAAAGAAGAGAGAACAAAAAATTCAGGAGAAAATATAAAGCAAATATTTTGGCAAAGATCTATAAATGAACAAAGACCAAAATTAAAAATATGAATAATGTTGTCATTGTAGATTTTTTTTGTCATTGAAGCTGGTATAGGAGCAGCTAAATTCTCAGCATATTAAAAAATCAATCAGCCATTGGAATTCTCCTATATTTGTTATTAAAAAGAAATCTGTAAAAGAAGGAAGTCGTTTGTTTGTCCTGGCTGCTCAGCCCCAAAATAATCACACAGAAACTATATTAATTAAATAACTGCTTGGCCCATTAGCTCTAGCTTCTTATTGGCTAATTCTTACATCTTAGTTTAACCCATCTCCATTAATCTGTGCATCACCACGAGATCATGGCCTATCAGCAAAGTTTTAGCATGTCTATCTCTGGTGGCAGATCCATGGCTTTTCTCTGACTCTGCTCTTCTTTTTCCCAGGATTCAATTCTGTCTTCCCTGCATACCTAAGTTCTGCCCTATTAACAGGCCAAGGCAGTTTCTTTCAGTAATCACAGCACACAGAGGGGACTCTCACATCACCTCCCCTTTTCAGTTTAAATAAAAAGGAAGGTTTTAACTTTAACATAGTAAAATTACATATAACAAAACAGTTATCAAGCAAGAATTATGGTTATAATATCTATATCTACTTTATCTTTTATCACAATTAAGGAAAATTATATCTATTCTTCAACTCCATCAAAGATTCCAGAAGGATATAATATTGCTTATATAAACAGGAAGTACATTGCAACTTCCAAAACTCTAGAACTGACAGAGACAACTCACTGCCTGGACAGTCACCCATAGTTTTTCTGTACCATTGGGATATCTATCTTCAGTCAACAGGCCCACAGTATCCAGCAGACTTTTCCATGAAGCAGAAATTTTCAGAATGTTTCACAGACTCTTTCATGAAGCAGGAACCCCGAAGGACTGTCTCACCTTTAGGCAAGTATAGCAGCTATTTCTCTATGGATCCTGCATGTCCAGTTAACCAATCCAGGCAAAAGCAGTTTTTTGCCCAAATGTCTAACCAACTCCATAAGGAGCCTCTTTGATGCCCATCTTCCTCTTGAAGTAGCTTGGTGTTACCAGGAGCAGATGTGTCTCACTGTCATGAGAAATCCTAATTTCTTAAAACATTTAAATGCCATATTCTGAAGGTCTCTGAAAGATTTGAAGAATGCCTATTTAACTGAAATAAAAAAAAACTTCTGTAGAAAATGTCTCTGAGTTGATTTTATTTTATTTTTTTTTCTTGCTGATTTTTTTATTAATTAATTAATTAATTTAATTATTAAAGATTTCTGCCTCTTCCCCGCCACCACCTCCCATTCCCTCCCCCTCCCCCAATCAAGTCTTTCTTCCTCCTCAGCCCAAAGAGCAAGCAGGTTTCTCTGCCCTGTGGGAGGTCCAAGGACCACCCACCTCCATCCAGGTCTATTAAGGTGAGCATCCAAACTACCTGGGCTCCCACAAAGCCATTACATGCAATAGGATCAAGAACCCATTGCCATTGTTCTTCAGTTCTCAGTAGTCCTCATTGTCCATTATGTTCAGCGAGACCGGTTTTGTCCCATGCTTTTTCAGTCCCCAGCCAGCTGGCCTTGGTGAGTTCCCGATAGATCATCCCCATTGCCTCAGTGTGTGGGTGCACCCCTCGCCGTCCTGAGTTCCTTGCTCGTGCTCACTCTCCTTCTGCTCCTCCTTTGGATCGTGAGACTTCAGTCCAGTGCTCCAATGTTGGTCTCTGTCTCTGTCTTCTTTCATCGCCTGATGAAGGTTAATATTCAGGGGGATGCTTATATGTTTTTCTTTGGGTTCACCTTCTTATTTAGCTTCTCTAGAGTCACGAATTATAGTCTCAGTGTCCTTTATTTATGGCTAGAAACCAAATATGAGTGAGTACATCCCATGTTCCTCTTTTTGGGTCTGGCTTACCTCACTCAGGATAGTGTTTTCAATTTCCGTCCATTTGTATGCAAAATTCAAGAAGTCATTGTTTTTTACTGCTGAGTAGTACTCTAATATGTATATATTCCATACTTTCTTCATCCATTCTTCCATTGAAGGACATCTAGGTTGTTTCCAGGTTCTGGCAATTACAAACAATGCTGCTATGAACATAGTTGAGCATATACTTTTGTTGTATGTTTGGGCATCTCTTGGGTATATTCCCAATAGTGGTATTGCTGGGTCAAGAGGTAGGTTGAACCCGACTTTCCTGAGAAACCGCCACACTGCTTTCCAAAGTGGTTGCACAAGTTTGCATTCCCACCAGCAATGGATGAGAGTGCCCCTTTCTCCACAACCTCTCCAGCAGAGGCTATCATTGGTGTTTTTGATTTTAGCCATTCTGACCGGTGTAAGATGGTATCTTAATGTTGTCTTGATTTGCATTTCCCTGATTGCTAAGGAAGTTGAGCATGATCTTAAGTGACTTTTGGCCATTTGAACTTCTTCTGTTGAAAAGTCTCTGTTCAGCTCAGTGCCCCATTTTATAATTGGATTGATTAACCTTTTACGGTCTAATTTCTTGAGTTCTTTGTATATTTTGGATATCAGACCTTTGTCAGTTGCGGGGTTGGTGAAGATCTTCTCCCAGTCAGTGGGTTGCCTTTCTGTCTTAGTGACAGTGTCCTTTGCTTTACAGAAGCTTCTCAGTCTCAGGAGGTCCCATTTATTCAATGATGTCCTTAGTGTTTGTGCTGCTGGGGTTATATGTAGGAAGTGTTCTCCTGTGCCCATGTGTTGTAGAGTACTTCCCACTTTCTCTTCTATCAGGTTCAGTGTGTTTGGACTGATATTGAGGTCTTTAATCCATTTGGACTTGAGTTTTGTGCATGGTGATAGATATGGATCTATTTTCATTCTTCTACAGATTGACTTCCAGTTTTGCCAGCACAATTTGTTGAAGATGCTCTCTTTTTTCCATTGTATACTTTTAGCTCCTTTATCGAAAATCAGGTGTTCATAGGTTTGTGGGCTAAAGTCAGGGTCTTCTATTCTATTCCATTGGTCGACTTCTCTGTTTTTATGCCAGTACCAAGCCGTTTTCAGTACTGTAGCTCTGTAATAGAGTTTGAAGTCAGGGATGGTAATGCCTCCAGACAATCCTTTATTGTATAAGATTGTTTTGGCTATCCTGGGTTTTTTGTTTTTCCATATAAAGTTGATTATTGTCTTCTCCAGATCTGTGAAGAATTTTGATGGGTTTTGATGGGGATTGCGTTGAATCTATAGATTGCTTTTGGTAGAATTGCCATTTTTACTATGTTGATCCTCCCAATCCAAGAGCAAGGGAGGTCCTTCCATTTTCTGGTGTCCTCTTCAATTTCTTTCTTCAAAGACTTAAAGTTCTTGCCAAATAGATCTTTCACTTCCTTGGTCAGAGTTACCCCAAGGTATTTTATGCTATTTGTGGCTATCGTGAAAGGTGATGCTTCTCTGATTTCCCTCTCTGCTTCCTTATCCTTAGTGTATAGGAAGGCAACTGATTTTTTGGAGTTGATTTTGTATCCTGCCACATTACCAAAGGTGTTTATCAGCTGTAGGAGTTCTTTGGTAGAGTTTTTGGGGTCGGTTATGTATACTATCATATCATCTGCAAATAATGAAAGCTTAACTTCTTCCTTTCCAATATGGATCCCCTTGATCCCCTTATGTTGTCTTATTGCTATTGCTAGAACTTCAAGCACTATATTGAAGAGGTATGGAGAGAGTGGACATCCTTGTCGTGTTCCTGATTTTAGTGGGATGGCTTTGAGTTTTTCTCCATTTAATTTAATGTTAGCTGTCGGCTTGCTGTAAATAGCTTTTATTATATTTAGGTATGCCCCTTGTATCCCTAATCTCTCCAAGACCTTTATCATAAAGGAGTGTTGAATTTTGTCGAATGCTTTTTCAGCATCTAATGAAATGATCATATGGTTTTTTTCTTTCAGTTTATTTATATGGTTGATTACATTGATAGATTTGCGTATGTTGAACCAGCCCTGCATCTCTGGAATGAAGCCTACTTGATCATAATGGATAACTTTTCTAATGTGTTCTTGGATTCGGTTTGCCAGTATTTTATTGAGAATTTTTGCGTCGATGTTCATGAGTGAGATAGGCCTGTAATTCTCTTTCTTGGTTGGGTCTTTGTGTGGTTTTGGTATCAGGGTAACTGTAGCTTCATAAAAGGAATTTGGCAATGACTCTTCTGTTTCTATATTGTGAAATACATTAAGAAGTATAGGTATTAGCTCTTCTTGGAAGTTCTGGTAGAATTCTGCATTGAAACCTCTGAGTTGATTTTAAAAGGAAAGTTGAGACTTTATCAATTAGCAGGAATAGGTCCAGCAGAAATTGTAGTACCAGAACGTGAACCTTGGCAAAGAGCTTGCAGTAATTTTTTTTGGAAGAGATTAACAACAATTATCCCAAAACCAAGAGAATTCAATTTATAAAGAGAACTAACTGGATCCTTCCTCACATTATATGGGGAACACCGATATCTAGAGCCCGTACATTCTATACTGATGCAAATAAACCAGGAAAGCAGGTTACAAATCAGAAAATTTAAATAGAGTAGATCAAAGCCTTTATGATCCTGTTCAAAAAGTCAGAATTATATGCTATTCTCATGATACTAATGGATTTTATGGAACCTCTCAACATAGTTACTGATTCACAATATGCCAAATTTATTCCAGATGAATCAGAATTGACATTATTATTTATTGTGTTACAAGAAATAATCAGGAATAGAAGTCATTTCTTATATATAACACACATGTGATCCCATATGGGTCTGCCAGGTACTCTAGCACAATGTAATGAAGAAATTGATCATGATTGATAGACAGGAAATGGGCTGGAAGCCTCAGAATTTCATAAAAAGCATCATGTCAATAGCAAAGGTTTAAAAAAAAAGAGGATGTTTCCATCACTTGACAACAAGCTAAGGAAATTATAAGGAAATGCCTTATTTGTTCTTTATACAACCAAACTCCACTACCAGCAGGAAGTAATAAAAAGGGTACTCAAAGAAATGATCCTTAGGTAGGCTGATTCCCAGTTTTCTGAAAAACCATCATACTTATTTCCAAAGTGGTTGTACAAGTTCACATTCCCACCAGCAATGGAGGAGTATTCCCCTTACTTCACATTTTCTCCAACATAAGCTATCATTGGCGTTTTTGATCTTCACCATTCTGACTGGTGTAAGATGATCTCAGATTTGTTTTGATTTGCACTTCCCTGGTGGCTAAGGATGTTGAACATTTCCTTAAGTGTCTTTTGGCCATTTGAGATTCTTCTGTTGAGAAGTCTCTGTTTAGCTCTGTACCCTATTTTTAAATTGGGTTATTTGGAATTTTGATGCCTAATTTCTTGAGTTCTTTATATATTTTGGAGATCAGTCCTCTGATGTGGGGTATACATAGTTTTTCTTATATTAGTTATAACCTTCTTTTATTTTAGAAAAGAAAAGGAAACTGTGGTGATATTTTGTTTGTGCTCTAACAAATAAAGCTTGCCTGTAGATCAGAGGGTAGAGCTAGCCACTACTTAACCATGGAGGTTGGAGCTCTTCACACACAGACAGGAAGTGATGTGGCTGGGTGGAGAGAGGAACATAAGGCAGGAGGAGACTGGAGCTCGGCCCTTTTTCGGCTGAGGAGTTAGCAAGGTAAGAACTGGCTGTGGCTTGTCCCATTGTCTCTATGATCTTTCAGCATTTACCCTGATACTTGGCTCCAGGTTTTTTTATTATTAAGACCAATTAGAACTCATTCAACAATGAAATGCTCCAGAAATATTTTAACAATAAAGGCTAGAAAAATTAGATGCATGCTATTTAAATGTCAAAGACACAGGTAACACAGGTCAGATATGGAATATAAACAAAACTGTATATGCATTGTATGCTTTCACTGACACATGTGTGGTGTGGGTGCACATGTGTGTGCCTGCACACTCGTGAAGATCAACGCAAAACATTAAGTATCTTGTTTTAATTGCTGACATTTTGATTCAGGATTTCTCACCAAACCTGAAACTCGCCCTTTCACCTAGGCTGGCTGCCTAGAAAGCCCCCAGGATCTGCCTGCCTCTCCCCCACCAAAGCTAGGCACACACGCACATAAAGCCATGTTCAGGATTTGAACTCAGGTCCTGTTGGTTTCATAGGAAGTGCTCTCATCCACTGAGCCATTGCTTCAGGCCCCACAACACAATTTTGATAGCATATTCTCTCCACTGTTTTTTTTTTCCCCTATGAATCCCCAGTAGCAAGCAAATGTGAACACAAAACATTTGGATCCAATTCCTTTCATAAAGGAAGAGCCAGAGCTCTTTAATCTCCCCTCAAGTGAAGTATACATCATATCAAGCTGATCTTCATTTCCCAGAAAAACAAAACAGGCAAGCCAAGATCCACAAGCAACACTGATCAATTCCTGAGGATTCCACAAATTTCAACCCAACAGTGAGACAGAAGAAGGAATGGCAGCTACTGAAAACAAGCAGAGCCCAGGTGACCCGAGCTTCAGCATGTCCTCAGCTTACACTGCTGCGTTCAGATTCATTCTCTGACATGTTGATTTCAGCCCCCTGTTCCTACTCTCTTATCCTTTAAAGAAAATCTCCAGCATGCATTATTTAATTCAATTCTTTAAGCATGCTTATAGTCTCTCTCTCTCTCTCTCTCTCTCTATATATATATATATATATATATATATATATGTGTGTGTGTGTGTGTGTGTGTGTGTGTGTACACATATATACAAACATGTGTATATATGTATACATATATGTGTGTATACATATATATGTGTGTGTATAATACATATATACATACACACCACATACATGGAAGCTTTTTATAGAGAATGACATCAGATTCCCAGGCAAATGACTGGATTGGCAAATGATTTGGGACGAGGTGAAAAGAAACAAGATATCTGCTCGAGGTCCAGAGTTGGTGAAGAGGTAGATGGAGCATGCTAGCTGAAGTGAGAACTAGTCTGATCACTGTGGAGACCAACTTTCTGTGAGAAAATTATTCCAGAAAAGCAGCTTGTCCAAAGCCTCAGGGGTAGAGTGGGGATCTTGGCCATTTTTTTCATATTTTGGTCTATAGGGTAATGCTATTGAGAACAAAATTAAAAGAGAGAGGGAGAATGCTTTGAAAGGTTTATGCAAAATTTAAAAGTGATCAAACAGAATATTTTCCATCTTTGCAAAGAAGTATGTACACATGTGTGGAAATACTACATTCCAAATTTAGGACAGCATTTACTTCTCAGAAGAGAAAAGACTTTCTATGAGAGTCTGAAGGCAAAAAGTAAAGTTGTGAGCACCCCTTCGAGTGCTCATCACATTACCAGAAACTTCCTCATTTGGAAAATTTACAAGGAAAATAAACCTCAAAGACCAGCACATTTCAATGAACTGTCCGAAATAGATTATCATTTTTCCACACCAAGGAGCTTTTTCCATGTTGAGAATATCTAAGACAGCGCTGAACACTCATTAACAATGTCAGACACAAAGGTATAACAAGCAGATGACCCCTCCAAAATAATGTGTTGATAGCTTCCAGATTGCAACAAAATATGAACTTGTTTGACCGAAGGAAGCATATGCCCTACAACTCCACAGCTTACCCATTTAGGGAACACACCACTGGCCTGGGGATCACTGCTTACCAAACAATTACTCACCCAGAGTTCCCACATGGACTTAGGAAGCATCCCGGTCATATTACTCCCAGATATTCAAGTTCTGCCAAGAATCATCACACTAGATCTAGGGGACCCATCTAGCTTAAAAGCATCATGAATTTCAGTGCTGAGGATAGATATGCAGGCTGTGCCCGGTTTGGGTGACTAAGGAGTCACATGCATGACCAGAGTGTCATCTGAATGTGGGTATCCCAACTTCCCTGTTCGGGATGTTTCGGCAATTTTAACCCCCCCCCCAAAAAAAAAGGGAAAAAAAAGGAAAAATATGACTACTTGGGTATTTGATCTTGAAGAGAAGGCACTGTTCGCTTGTGGACAAGGACTAATTGGAAAAGCACTAGAAATGAGAGGCCACACAAAGAATGTGCTGTGACCGAGACCAATGTTTTTATAAGCAAGCTTGGATGTCATTTTTTTTCAAGCACATATCCTCTATCCTTCCTCAGTGCTGTTTGCTCAGCTGGATGTCCACAGGGTCCAATTTTCCCTCCAATTGCCCTTGCACGCTAACGTAATTGCTGCTCTATGGGTAATTGGTCAGCCTAGAGCAGCATCCGAACGCGTTCGTTCATCTGCACTGTCTGGCAAGTTGCTGATGACTCTGCCGTCTTAGAGAACTGTCATGAATTTTCAGCGCTTGCCTTTCTAACAAGGCTAACTCGTGTGGGTTTGGAAGGGACGCTGCACTTCTAAGTGCTCAAAGCTAGAATACCCACCAGCAGCCAAGGTTTCCTGTCACACTGATACAGAGAGAAAATAAAATCAAGCCTCAAATACATATTTTCTCTTCTTTGCTTTCCACCACTCTCCTCCCTAAACAGTCAAAAGAATTAAATTTGAACAGAGTAGGCTAAAAAAAATAGCAGCGAGCCAGTTTCATTCAATGCCCTTGATGACGAAACAAACCCATTCGCCGCATCAAGCTTCCATCTAGAGCACATTCTCGACAGTGCCGAGGTGGGTGGTAGCACAGAGAGCAGACCCTCGGGGTGAGCTTGGAGCAAGGCTGCCCACTCTTGAGGAAAGCACTGGTATTATTGTGAATGGCGGACTGAGCTGGCCAAACCCCCTCAACACTTGCGTGACTGGAGAACTCTTCTTTTCTACCTGGGTAGTGGGCATTTTCTCAAACACGAGTGAAGGTTAACTGTTCCTTCAGGAAAAACCAGTGGTCACAGAAGGCTACCAAGGCTACTCAAGCTTTCTACATCCACTAGAGAGCGCAGCAGTTCCCAGCATTCCTCGGTTTTCTGACAAGAACAGTGGTGACATCGGTCAATTTTATTTTCTGTGACGAACATTCCCAAGAGAATAAGACCAATGGATTTTAAAGAGTATTATAAGAAACTATTATGTATGGATTATGTGTGGGTTTACGAAATTCACTCTTTGACAAACATGCATAATGCATGTTGATCACTCTAACCCCTAATCTCTCCTGCCTCCCTGCTCCCTGTCTATCCTCATCCTTCCCTACCAACATCTTCCTCACGTTCAATTTAACCAGTGGCCAACTGCGTGATGGAGGTTGGGAGCCGTCTGTCTGAGCTGGGTAGACTCAGCATGGGGCAAACATCTGAAGACAATGACCCCTCTCCCAGAATCTATCAGTACTAAACAAATAGCTCAGCATAGGAGGGTAGAGCCGCGCCAAGGATTCTAGGCGAGGCCACTCGAGTGCGGTGCAGTGTACACGGCCAGTTTGGAGATCGTGGTTCCAATGATTGTATGGACCAAGAGGTTGGCAGTCCACACTAGCTTTGGCTCTGACGTATTACCCTCCCCCTTTTCTGTAATGAGTCTTAAATGGGGTGATGTTAGCCCTAAACTGTCGCTTTCCTTCAGTCTCTGCATTCACGACAGTGTATACGTATAAACAGATACTTGGGTGGCAGTTTGATGCTATGTCAATGTAGTTAGATAACAGTAGTAAATTTCTTCCTTAGACTTAAGACTTCCCCGGGCATAGATTGTTAACTGTGTTTACAGTACCAGACATGGACTCCCTTCTGTGGAGTGGGCCTTACATACAGAGGGCAGTTGGTTGCACTCCCAATAGCTGTACCACTGCTGTATGGGTAGGCACATCTTACCTAGTACCTGGGTTAGTGGTTCACAACTGGGTCAGACCATTGATGCCTCCCCTACCAGCACCCCTAGCAGCCTACGGATTACCTGACCCTATGAAAACTCACCAGCAGGAAGGAAGTTTCCAGCTAATTCCAACTGGGTTTCTGTCTGCAACTGAAGTGCATGGCAATTAAGCAAGGGTCTCAGCCTCCAGTTCTGCTGAGAAATCAAGGACTGACAAGGACTTCGTTATCTTGGGATCCTCTGGGACCTCCCTGACCAGTTCATGTGAAGGTGTCTGGTTATTTGTTTAGTAACCCACTGTTTCTAGAAGTAGTTTTTATCACCCATGTAAAGTAACTTGCTTCAACTATTTATCTGAATTACAAGACAACAGGTTCCCACATGGCTTTACTGTTCATTTTGGTTAACCCCCTCACTGTCTCTTTATCTCTCCAATCCTTCCACCTTCTCCTCTGCTTAAACCTTTGAACCCTTAATGTTCCCCTTCTCTACTCTCCTCTGCCTGTGCCTCACTACTGCCCTCCTATCCAGAATCCCTGCCACACCATTATCCATTCCCCTGCATTCCACATGCACTAGAGTTAGAACTCATCCTCAGATGAGAGGTTGCATTTGCCCTTCTGGGCCTCAACCAGTATACTGTTTTGTTTTGGGTCTGTTTCTTCTATTTATCTGCAAATTCCACTTTTCTTTACAGGTGAATGAAACTACATTGTGGATGTACACTTCTGTTATTCATAAGGTGGTAACAGCTACGTTGTTTCCTTTGCCTGTGGATATGGCTACAGCAGTAAGCATCATTGACATGCAGGCATCTCTGGAGTGTGACAGTTCTTTGGGTACATACTGTAGCTGGGTCACAAGGTAGCTTTAGTTCTTGTTTTTTGAGAAACTTTTAGACTGACTTCCGAAGTTGCTGCAACAGTTTCCAGTCTCAGCCACAGTGTACAATGATTCTTCCTGCCCACATCCGCATCAGCATTAGCTGTCATTTGTATTCTTGACGACAGCCACCATACCTGGGGCACACTTGCGTTTTTGTATCATACAAAAGAATACTCAGTTACTTCAAGAGCCTGGTAAAATACCCCTTCCTTTTCCAACTACATTCTCAGCACAAGACTAAGTCTCTTCAGACTACAAAGTAACAATGTAACTGATTAAATCATAAAGCGATGTAAAACCAACTTTCTTCTATGAAGGCAGCTATGCTTTACAAAAATACTAATTAAAATTGCTAATTCATGGTGAGTTCAGGTTTAAATACATACTCACCTAACTTTCTGTCTTATACTTGTCATTCTTTGTATGTCTGTTCTGCGTATATGCACGCATAGTTATATGCAGGCACCTGCAGAGGGCAGCTGTTACATCCCCAGGAGATGGAGTTACCCAGTTATTAGTGGCCTGACATGACTCCTGGGAACCAAATTCAGTTCCTTTTCAAGAACAACAAGCGCTCTTAACTGTGGAGCCATCTCCCTAGCCCCTCCCTTACAGTTGGGGTAGAGTAAACATCAATAAAGATAACACGTAAAAAACACCAGGATCTGGAGCCGGGCTGTGATGGTGAACACCTTTGATCCCAGCACTTGGGAGGCAGAGGCAGGCAGATCTCTGTGATTTGAGGCCAGCCTGGTCTACAAGAGTTAGTTCCATGACAGGCACCAAAGTTATACAGAGAAACCTTGCCTCGAAAAACAAGAAAGAAAGAAAAAGAAGGAAGGAAGGAAAGAAGGAAGGAAGGAAGGAAGGAAGGAAGGAAGGAAGGAAGGAAGGAAGGAAGGAAGGAAGGAAGGAAGGAAAAAAGAAAGGGATCTGCAATAATTTTTATGAATATTAAAGAGGCCCAAGGCTAAACCATGAAAACTGTTGTAATGTATCTCCACTGAGCTAATGTCATTTGGAATAAGAAAAAAAAGTGATGTGAAAGGAACCAGTAAGACTAACAGTCTCTGAACTTGTCAGAAGGCAATGAGTGCTTTGTTTGATTCACCAAACACAGCAAAATTTAAAGTCTCATCTACAAGTTATGTTAGTACAAAGTATCTGTCAAAAATGCTTTTCTGTTGGGAAAAAAAAAGTAAGAATTTCAAAGGATAAAAGTTATTCATTCTTCTATCCCCAGGGCAACCTAGCAGGTCACCTGTGTGGTCCTGACACATTTGTGCTCAGCTCATTCTCACTAAGAGACTCTGTGTTCACAACAAGCAGCAACTTGAGGCTTGCCCATAAAAGTCCTTAAAGTCTGCATACAGTAATGTCCTGAGCTTTCAGTAACTCCAAACCTCAGGATGTAAGGCAGTGCCCAGAATGAAACTGTACTTCACATTTCACTGCACGAATTTCTGTAAAATAGCATCTAGAATAATAAATACATTAGGCAGCTACTGAATGGAGCAATCTGATCTCTAAAATAATATGCCTACTTAGGAATACTGACAATTTTAAATGCAATACGTATGCATAGCTTTTCCTGAATCTGTAATGAATTCTGTGACTGTGGTAGAAGAACAGCCCAAGACCACTCATTTTAAATACTCACCCAAGGGCACAACATTTGGGGAGGGAGGATTCTTAAAACATGGTAGTTCTAAAATCTGGAATTGGGGTAGATTTTAATAAATAAGGAGATATGGGGATTACAACACTCCTATGTTTTTCAAAAATATTTATTTAAAAATAAGATTTCTAAAAATACAGTACATAGTACATTTCAAGAGAAGTAAAAATTCCACAATTTAAATTAAAAGCAATTTGCAAAGAAAATAGAACATTACATGAATAAAACAAAATCACTAAAATAAATTAAAAGCAATGTTGTTCTTAAGGTAGATACATACATAGATTGTTTTCATTCAAAGAGCCAGGGTGGACTTCTCCTCTTAACAAATGAGTACAACGCAGCTCCCACCTGTGGCTTCCTCCCGCCCTCAAAGCACTCTGACTTCTCCATGCACTTTTTCCTTATTACCACCAGCAACAGAAATGTTAGTGAAGACTTAGAGCAACAGACAAAGAAACCAGCAGACAGGCAGGCAAATGGCCCTCAGATTACACGTACCAGAGCTGAATGAAAAGCACACCCGCAAGTCTGAAGACAGGGTCTTCCTGGGCCCCTGCAGCAACACCATTACTAAAACTCAAGAAGGCTCTTTCATTTAGGAGTCTGAGAACTGGGGCTGACAGCGAATGTTAGTGTTGTGTGGTTATTACACTTGCCAGACTAAGCCCAGGCACAGCGCATGCTCATCTACTGTGGTCCATGGACTGTTCTCCTGAGAGCCTATTCTGTCCTTGGGCTTGCAACCATTTATCTGAGCACCTCTGACTGGGGTGGAAGTTCCTCCTTGTGTATCTTCAGTTGCTTTTTTCCCTATCTATATTAATTTTTTCTTTGCTTTTTAATAATCACACAAAGACACAGAAAGCAGTGATAAATTTGTTCCTATCTACAACTTGGAAAAAATTACTACACTCTGCCTTGTGAACAATGGACATGCAGTGGGATTATTAAGAAGCTATCCAGTGGTAACACAACTCAGAAGAGACACAGTGCTGCCCCCGCCCCCCACCCAGTCCCTGCTTCCTCTCTCTGCTCATCTGGACACACTTCATGCACATGAGCTCCTCACTTCTCAAGTTTTAGACTTGATTTTGTCTTCTATTCAGAATTCACTGCAAAAAGCACACATTGTATCAAGATTAAAGAAGCCGCAGACTAAAGCTGATGGACAAGCACAGCATTTCCAGTGTGACCGTCTACTCTCCCAGGCCCGAGGCACGGCTGTCTGCAGAGCTCCTGGGGAGGAGAGGGAAGTCACGCAGCAGGATTACACCTGGACAAGCCCATCCACAGGATTGGGTTCTGCCAGTTATGAAAAATAAATCACTAAAACAAACAGTTTGTAAAACAATCTTACTCTAATTTTCATGTACAGTAAGCAGCAGCATCCAGACTGCTTTTGTTGCAAAGTTCAACTTCTAAAAGGATGCTCACTTAAGGAACTTCTGCATTTCCGTGTGTGTGTGTGTGTGTGAGTGATTTATATGTTTTTTAAAGTGTCCTTTAATTTCATCTTATTTTCAAAATAGGAAAATACCTGTATCATTCTTTAAAGCCATTAAGGATTATACCTACACACAGAAAAAAATGTTAAATTCTTGACTTGTAATTAATAATGGACCCATTATTTGCCCTGTATTTTAGCATACGGTTGAGTAGTCATCAAAAGTGTCTAATAGAATACTTTGCTTATATAAATAAAAGCTTTTTTTCTCTGCCAAAGTGAAGCCAAGGGAGAAAGTGATTCAATAACTTTAGTAGCTTCAGTCTATTAAAATACCTTATAAAGTAACCACACTATATTAAAATACAAAATTAAAATCCATACCACTCTGCATGAAAGAATAAAAGCTAAGTCTAAATAAGAATCATTTTCAACTGACTGCGCTCAGCCAGCATTCACAGAAAGTAAGCCCTGACAAATGACTGTTCACTTCTTCAGACAGATGAGAAACTAACCCCAGCCAAGCAAAAAGAAAATCAACTCTTTGGTTCAAGAATTAAGAATGTAACTCAAAGCTAAAGCGAATAGCACCAGGAGGTCTCAGCTGCTCAGGTTGTAAAACACGAGTTTCAGGCACCAGTACGTTAAATACCATCACCCACTCTGGCTCAGACATAAAGCTCACAGGATGCGCACAAGTCTTCCCTCTGACTGACAGCCTACAAGCGACCAGACACTGCGTGGAAGCGGCAGGCAAAGCTACAAAAGGAACTGTGCCTGGTTCTGGCTGCTCTGGCTATATCTTTACATATAAAGCTACTGAGATGAAAATGTTATATGTGTAATTAATTAAATAGTTGAGCAAGTGTGGAAAGCACTACCGGTATACACACGAGGTAATGAATTAAAAATGCCAACAGCAAGGAAGACCTCCAGGGTCCCAATATCAGCAAAAGAGCCCAATCTTTAAAGTGTAAACTAGCCTTTATACCTAACTGGTGATTTTCTCTGCTGAAATTAATACCTAAACTGGTGAATTTTCTCAGCATTTTTCTTTTGCCATAAGAGACTCCTAAATAGGTTCCAGTTTTCTCAAACTTTGGGCATCCTATCGCTTCTCCTCTGTATTACACATCTGTACTTCCATGTTATTTTAACATGTGTATGCTAAAAATGATGCAGGTTAATATATCCTACACAATTATCTAAAATTAAAAATAATCTCTCAAGAGCACATGGCCAGCTAAAGAGAAAGAGCCATATAAGAGGAGGTTAAATAACTCAAACCAAATGCTCCCCAGAATGAAGGGCTCTTACAGTAACACGGTGCTACTGGAAAAAGTGAGAAAAGTCACTTCTTGACGTTAAACCATCACAAAGGTAGTGTAAATGCTAAATATTAGTTCATATAGTCAGACACAATACTATTATAAAACACTTCAAGTAAACAGCTTCTAATCTTTCCCCACGTTCTGCTATAGAATATTATAGAATCTAAGAACAGCTAAGCATAAATTATACTAAAATTTTTATTTGTAGATAAATTCCGAGCATGGTACCTGCAACAGAAGGCAACAGATGTGGATACTAAATCATATCCTCACTCATTAGTTAATTACATGGTTGATAATACGAGCAAGTAGAACACTCTAAGTTTATAGGACTTACTAACTACATTTGCCAGTACATGTAATTTTCAAAGCATTAGTAGAGATGGATGAAAGTCTAATGTTTTAACTATTAGTAAATTACATAATGTTTGTAATAAATTCCCAATATATCTATGTATAGTAGAGTCCATTTCAAAACTTACATAATGAAGTACTATAGTTTAGTGAACTGTAGCTAGGTTATCTACTTATACATGACATACAAGAGAACTAGTCAGAGAACAGTCTAGATAAAAATTAGCATATGCTAATGAATATTAGTGCCATATTAAGCCGCTGCAAGACAAACTGTGATTTTTTAGCAATACATGAAAGAACATTCAACTACCCATGATCTAACACAGAAAACCATCTGGCTTTTATATAAATTCACTTGTACCTCCTGTTTTGGAAGTGTGTTCTTAATTTGAGTCTTTGTGATTAATGTTTAGAAATAACACATCTTTTGCACAAAACAGTTAATTACTTGTACGGAAGTAACCTGAAGTCTGATTAAGAATGGGTTAGAATGAGCTGCCATCCTTAATGGAGCCACCTCCATACACTAGTGAGATGCTCTGGTGTTAGTTGAGACATTCGACTCAGCTCCTCTGCATCTCTTCCGCTCTTACCCTGGTCATGAATCCAGGGTGTCTTGAGCATGCACTCTGTCACTGAGGCACCCCAGCCATACTTTATCACTATTAAGTAAACTGTCTTCTGAAAAAGAGATACTGTGTTAGCTACAACTGCAAATGGCTCTCTTACATTAACTAAAATATTTCAATACACTTTTTAAACAGAATAGCGCTTTTATTTTCATGTAGCATCAGCTAACTTAGTAATCTGGAACCTAAGTCTGGTTACAAAGCACTAAGACTCTTTAATAGATTGCTCAATATTTAGAAGACTCTGAACTCAGTCCATTATTGCCTACATTAAGTTTAATCAATTAGATTTTTAAAACTTGTATGTGTGCGCGTGCGAGAGAAAGACAGAGACAGAGAGATGATGGGAAGGAGGCATGAGTGCCAGGCATGTTTGTGAGGTCAGAGGACCACTCTGTGGAATAAGGTTTGGTTTGGTTTTTGTTTTTTTTTTCTTCACTTTCACCTTAAAATGGGTTCAGTCTTGTACAACAAATCCCTTTATGTACTGAGCCACCTTGCAGGCCCAACCCTATAATTGTTCACCAAGTGTAACTGTAGCCAGTAATAACACTCTAACTCTGGAAGTCCAAGAAATAATTCTGCTAATGTAAAAATGTCACTGGACACACATTTGGCTAAAACTTACAAATAAAGCCTTCAATGCAATATGCAGACTAATAGGAAATCTCCTGCTCAGCTGATTTCCACCACTCCACATATGGAGTTATTCCCACGGTTATTCAGAGTGACACATGTATCTAAAGACTTAACTCTGACTGAGAAGGCTTTTTAAAAAGCAAAGAAAAAATAGTATTGTTAATCAATTATTGATTATTTTAAGGCAATTGAGTCTGTATATGTGTGGGACTATTCCAAAACTGAATTGAAAAAATTAAATGTATTCTTTAGATATCCAGCAAAACACACTGGATGATATGGTTGCCACAGTAATTGTAATAAATGTTTTGTTCTGTAATAAAATAGTAATTTTAAAGTAAGTTTTCATAATGATAACAAGTTACCAAAATAAGGCTTAAAGTAAAGTATGAAATAGTTTGTCCTAATCTAAATTTGTGATTGACAGTAAAGTGTACAATATACATACATGAAGCCAAGCAATTCACCTAGGAGAACCATCACCAACAGTAACACGTTCATTTTCAATTTTCATAAAACTTTACACTTTTATACAGATATTCCCATAGGTGTGTACCTTCACAGATTGAAGGTACAACCCACTAATAGGACAGTAAAAGCCTCTAGAGCCAGAACAATTACATCAATTAGCCAAAAGAGGGCGCAGGAAGAACATAGGAGCTTAATCCCTAGGAAGGGGCCAACAGGCTTTTCTCTAGGAATCCAGTAATGATTACAAACCCCTAGCGGGGGCAGACATATACATTTGACAATACTGCATAAGTATATATAGATATACTGCAATATAGATTATGTAAATACATTAATAATAGCATTTCTGTAGCTCAAACTAGTGCATTGGTTTGTAGTCCAATAACTGAAAGAAACTGCAGAGGGATATCAGGACCTGGGGGAGTACAGACAAAGGGAAGAGATTGTGCCTAAACCTAAGAAAACCAGACCACACATTCCCAGCACGGGAAAGAGAACACCCCCATTATCTCATGTCAGAGCTACTGCTACTCCAAAAGCGTAAGCAAGTCTACAAATCTCCATACTGGGCCTTCACTGGCTCTGCTATGAATGCTCCAGGTCTTATGTGAACAGAATACATATAGCTGAAGTCATCAGCTTGTATCTCCCTACATTATATACACACCACTTCCTTTTAGAATCTATCATCAGTCAATTTAGTCAGTCAGCTTGCACAAAATCCAACCCCTTTGCCCAAAATAAACAAACTAATTTTATGTTTCCTAACCTTTATAAATATTTCTTATATTAAACTTACTAAATGTCTTAGCACCAATAAATATTTTCATCTGTCACTTCTAAGTTTTTAAATAATAAACATAATTAGAACATGAAAATATGGTATTAATATTTCCGAAAAGAGATTATTCTATTACTTCAGAAATTTTATAAGACATTTACAGTATCTGAAAGAACCAGTCACAGTATAGCTGACTGGCTAACAATAATAATCTGTTTCAGGATTTCCCAGCTATGATTCCTTACTTTACAACTACCTGAAAGTAAAGTATGTATATGGTTCAAGAATGGTAGATTTGTTCAATATCATTTTCAGGGGAAAGGTCACTAGCACACACACTTTTCAAACATGTGGATATGCGGTATTCTAAATAAAAAACTGAAATAATACAAAACTTCTTCGCATACAAAAAGGTTCCATGTTTGTCAAGGACCATCACTACCATAGATCATTCTATTTGAAGATAATTTCCTGACATCAGCAATTAATAAAATGTCTCTAGAGTGATGCAAATTATAGCTGGGCAATGAAAATTCAATTTCAACCTGGGTGATTACTGGTATATAAAGTTAATGATCTACTTTTAAACTTTGATATGAGTTGACCAGTATTTATCATATAATATATAAACTTTCGATGTGCACAGTAAGATCTACTGGTAGATAAGTAAAAATATACATACTTTAAAACACAGTATTCCTTTATATACTGTGTATTACACACTATCCAGTTATACTAGCATTTTAAAACATCTGCATTCTGATATAACTGCACTTGAAGAAATAACTGGAATTATTGCAAACTTCCTATCCTTTTCAGTCATTAAAATCTTAGAGTAAAACAGGAATATATGCCTGACTGGTCACAAATTTCTCCTGGGAGCAAACATTCTAACAGCAATCAATAACTGCAGCAGAAGGGAAAATTAATTTCTCCTTTATAATAAGGTAGTAGTTGGTGCATTACACTCGGGTGTCGTATCTCACTTTGGATGAGCAGGAAAGAAGAAGGAAGCATCAGAGAGCCGCTCCCAGGCAATAACTGCCCTTTGTTGCTCACCCTACACTGCATATTAAAAACCCTGCAGCACATAGAAAAGGAAGTAGTAAAAAGCATTTTAACTTATATTCAAAAAAGAAAATTTACATCTAAGAAAGTATATCAAGTTTTGTAAACCTGAAGAATTAAATTCAAATTTGGTTAGTACTATTTAAAGGTAAACATTAAACACCTCAAATTTCTTATAAATTAAAATTTAAAATACTGTGAGTAGTGAAGGAAATTTATGTACAATTATTTCATCCCAATCACTGCCTTTTGAGTTTAGTAACAAAAGCATTTAAAGAAATCCCCGTGAAAGGCTAATTTGAAAGTAAACATGCTTTTAAAACTTAAATATAGATCTTGTATTAGCCCCACAACAGGATCAAGATCACTATTAAAATAAAGCCTGGGGCACATTATGAAGCCCAAGATTGGTGGGTGGATTTTAATTGACTTGAAGACTGTCATAGTTCTATTCTCATGAAACCTGTAACGCATTTCCAGCATGGAGGACCCATCTGTGCCCACCATCCATCTGTTTAGACGTGATTGGCAAAGTGGTAGGGAACTCGCAGTGGTTGCCTCTGCCTGAAAGGAATGAACCACAGGATCTTCCAACGAGTGCCAAAAACTTCTGAGAAGGTCTGCTGCCATGGCTTTCGGGGCCGCGATCTGCAGAAGACAGCATTATTAGTGAAAGACAGCACTCCCATGGTGCACTTCAGTCAGCTAAAACAATGCAGGTTGGCTGGGGATCCATTACTGGACTCGGATGCATTGTGTCCCAGCATCACAAACACAGCTTTTCTTTCCATGTGGCCTGCAGCTGAGCTTCAGCTCTGGACAGCAGATATTGTATCTGCATCGTCAATCAACCCAGGGTAACTTTGGAAGCAGAGGAGGAGCTCAGGGTAACAGAATGTGTGTCAACAACACAGTAGCAAATCTCTTTTGATGTACTTTTACGACAAATAATTTAACTTACTTCTGTGAGTCAGAAAACTGGAGTTCTCAGTACTTATTTTGTTTAAAAACTCTGATGGCTGAAAGACCCCTATTGTAAGACTGGGATATGTCTGTCTAGCTTGGGTCTCAGATGGGGCACAAAAAAAAAAAAAAAAAAAAAAAAAAAAAAAAAAGCCACCATTACTATTAATATATGCACACAATTCTCAAAGGTGATCAGTTGTTTTTATTTTTAAATAAAATCATTATAGACTTTATACTTACATTTCTTCACAACAGTTTGACATCTTTTCAATAGATGTTGTATCCTATTAAAAATAGAAAAATTATTTTCAGATGTAACAATACTTCTGGCTTACAGAATATTTATGTCTATTCAGAAAATATTCTAAAGATTTAACAAGTCTGTATATCTTTACAACCTGGAGTCCCCTTAGGGAAATAAAATCAACAATATCATGTGAAAAAAACTACTGAACTACGAAAGTATCAAAACCCTCTATGAGAACCATTTCATTCAGTTATAACCTCTGAGGATACCTGATTGCTTAGTAATTCTGTAAAAGCCTAGTTATTTCCATTCAAATCAACTGTCTACAAATATGTATCAAAAATAAATGAATATCAAATAACACATAAAACCCATCAATGAATACAGAACTACCAAGATGCAGAGAGTAGTAGTGACTCTGGGTTTTATAGATTTCTATAAATAACAAAATTCAATAAGGCAATCTATAAATTGATCATGTTACAACATCTTTTAATATAAAAATATAAGTTAGAAAACAAAACATTTCTTTTTTTCCCCAACAAACAAACCAAATCTTTACAACAATACAATCTCTTCTGGGTGTTTTAAAGGGTGTAACGCAGGCGTAGAAGGAAGCACTTCAGCTGAAGACGGTGTCTGGGACTGTCGATGCAAACTGTAGTAACGGAGGATCTACCAGCTATGCTGCACAACTGCCATGAGATCCAGACACCCAACATACGGAGTGCACAATCTTACACTTAGGTAAAAATTTAGAGTGTGAGCACATTTTGAAGCAATACTAAAAAAAAAATTTTGCCTTTTCCCCAGACTTGACCTTACTAACTCACACATGACAGACAGAAAATAACACTATTAGTCAGAACTATTCATGGAAATACAGAAGTTCCTTTAGTGGTGCTAATCCACAGCCCTTTACAGTTAGCCATGCTAGATGAACACTCATGATGACTGTCAGATATGCTGAACAAGCAGCTAGCCTCTAAAAAGGGAAATAAATCTGGTTTCAGACGACTAGGAACAAACAGTAGTTTTATTTACAGAGTTTTCTGAAGATTTGTTAAAAAAAAAATGGCAGACTTGCTACATCTTCTATATACATAGTTTTTTTTATTATGCCTTGAAGTTGATGGCATTTGACAATTCTGTTGAAAATAAGCTTCTTTTTACTGTGCTGCATAACTTCCTCTCTAAACAATATTTTACTTATTCTAAATGAAAACACAGCCTACAAATATATGAGAACATTTCTTAAGAACTTAGAGGAAAGCTGGGCTTCAGGCTCACATCTATGCAGGAGTGGAAATGTCATTTTAGTAGCGTCTCGGGTGTGGACATGTAACGTGACGGCGAAGGAACCCACACCAAAGTGCTGAGGGAAGAAGGACAAAGTCATTGCACGCTATGTCCAGAGCTGTGGTTCTCAACCCTAAATACAATTCCTCATGTGCTGACGCCAACCACGAAATAATTTTTGTTGCTACTTCATAACTGTAATTTCGCTATTGTCAGAATCGTACTGTGAATATCTGATGTGCAGGATACAGGGTATTCAACTCCCGTGAAGGGGCTCACAACCCATATGTTGAGAACTGCTGATTTAAAAGCAGGCGAATTCCTGAAATGCAGCCACTGACAACACCTGAAAGCTATGTGAGGACAGGCAAGGCGGGGTCCATCCACTGTCACCACTAACCCTGGGGACAACTTTTACTGTACAGAATCTACACTGAGTAAATTTACTTGTGGTTCTAAAAAGAATCAACTTTAAAGACTCCAAATTTAGTTTTCATATAGAGAAACCTTTGAAGTATTCGGACAGCTTCAGGAGACAGACAACACTCCTCCTTAAATGTCTTTCACAGGATGAATTGTTTACTGAGCTATAAATAGGCGTTGGGAGGCTGCCTGAATTAAGCCACTGTTTTCTCTTGAACGACAAATGCTCCCCTCTACCTCTGCATCCAGAATACTGTCAACACAGACACAGCACAGTCTCTACCTACGCATGCAGCAGAGCACAGTGAGCTCTCACTCTGGAAGCAGCAAGCAGGGGTCAGAGTCAGACAATCCCATTCACAAGCAGGCCCGACTGCTCAGGACAGAGCCCGTCTGCAGGAGAAGGAAAACCATCCTATCCACAACTGCTAAACTCAGCCTACTTTGTTTTTTGTTGTTGTTGTTGTTTTGTTTTGCTTTTTTTACAATATAGACAAATGTGAGTTTTTTTTAAGCATACTGAAAATACTCAACCCTTCCAGTGGCACTAGGGAGAAGACTAACAAGACAAATGTAGTACAACATACAGCCTCAGATGGCTACCAAATAAACCATTCTTTCAAGAACGTGAAAATCACATATTTACTTGGCATTGCTACAATTAGTTCTGAGAAATGTTTATACCCGGAATGATCTCATGATCAAAACATCTAACCCTCCAATCAGCTTGTACAACCGAGCAATACAAGAGGATACCTCACTGCTTTAAAAACTGGAGTTCTTCATTTAAAACAAAAATCAAGTAAACCCAGCAAGATTTTCAGAGACAGGTATTAACTTTCCTAATCTCTCTGTCAAAACTTTGTTTTTTCCATTTTTTTATAAAAAGAGTTATCTATTTATTACATAGGCAGCGTTCTGCCTGCATATGTGCCTGCTGTCTTCTCTTTATGGCTAATTTTGGTGTAAGAAGGGATCTTTCAGATTCTATGTAAAATTATGTTTGACTGCAACTGGACTGTGTCTGGAATGGAGAGAAAAGGATTTCTTAGCAGAAGGGAGTGATAGATTTACTGGAAAACTGAAATGGAGTGTAGTATGAAAAGCAAGAATTTATCACCACAGCTTTCTTGGTTAACAGGCTAGCAGGGCTGAGAGCCAGGCCCTGAGCACAGAAGGCGATAACCGCTCTCCTGTGAGTCCACTCTCACCAGGTACCACACTTGGACACATATGCTGTGCTGTGGGGAAAAGAACGCATGGGAGAGAGGCCTTAGACACCGAAAACACATAGAGGACAAACAGTCCATCTGGTTACATTAACTGTCTTCGGAGGTAGAAGAGTCCTTATCTTTGGGCCTATTTACTCTGGAACAGTTTCCAAAAGGACTTTCTTACCATTCCAGACGTTAAGACCTGATGAGAGTAAGGCACCATTAGAGACACATCCCTGAAGACAGCTCCATAGCTTCCACGGGCACCTCAACTCTGTTCTCGTAGGTTTCCTTGGCTATTAGGCCTCTATGCTGCCCATAGCTACCTAATTTATGACTCGATGCTGACTTAATATAGCCTTGGAAACACTTTTCAGGGAAGTTTTTGTAGTTCATGATCATATACCTGCTCTGTCTCTGAGTTCTTACATTATGAGCTTCATTTGATTGCTAACTAGTACGGAAACAGCAGTACATTCAATTTTTTTATTTTACTTTTAGTTATATGTTGTGTGTGTACGGTAGGAAAGAGAAGGTACGCACGTGAATGGAGGTGCTCATGGAGGCCAGAAGAGGGTGTCAGATCCCCGGGGCGAGAGTTACAGGTGGTTACAAGCCAACCCATGGAGGTACTCTGACCAAATTTGGGATCACTGCAAGAGCAATACACCCTCTGACCTCCATTTAACTTTAGAATCAAAAGCACCTAGCAGGACAAAGCTTTTGGTATACGTCTGTAGGACTGAACTAACTCGGCAAATCAGAAATAGCGTAATTCTTTAGTTTTAATTTTTTTCAAGGTGAAAGCAGGGAAGCCCTCCTAGCCATCCCTGTCCCCAGGACTCACTGGTTTACTCTAGAAATGGGCAGTTCCTCAGCATCCATGGCTAACAGAGGACCAGCTGTGTCTTTTATTTGGAATGTGAAGTTGACATAAACATTTCATCAAGAACAGGACAATAGTGCAGAGGCAGAAGGTTTTACATTTATAGCTACTGGAAACCTCTTTCCAAAATGACTTCTCTGCTTTTCTCCATCAAACCATCATCTGCCTATATAAAATTGGTAAGAAATTAAAGCTCCATATCTCAACTACCAAGTAGTTGTTTTTGTGAGGTTTAAATGGATCAATATGTATTAAAACTCCTAGTAAATCTTCAATGACTGAAGAATCCTCATTTTTATTTTTTTATTAAGCATTCCCTCATGCTTAAAAAGAGTATCTAATTATATCAGTTATTCAAATTATGTGTATAGGAGTTTATAATGAAAGATAAAATGACTGAGGATATATATGTAATCCTACAACCAGAAGGGGTTTAAAATCCATTCGTAAAGCAAAAACTTGAAAGTATATAAACCATTGTTCATTTACTCATCTATTTATATAGAGTAACCAGCTACATAGCAAGGTCTTTAATAAATGAGCAAAGATTTCCACACACACACGAAGAAACCACATAGACACACATAGATCACAGAGGGTGACTGTGACCACACAGACACATATAGGTCACAGAGGGTGACAGTGACCACACAGACACACATAGGTCACAGAGGGTGACAGTGACCACACAGACACACATAGATCACAGAGGGTGACTGTGACCACACAGACACACATAGGTCACAGAGGGTGACTGTGACCACACAGACACACATAGGTCACAGAGGGTGACAGTGACCACACAGACACACATAGGTCACAGAGGGTGACTGTGACCACACAGACACACATAGGTCACAGAGGGTGACTGTGACCACACAGGTACACATAGGTCACAGAGGGTGACTGTGACCACACAGGTACACATAGGTCACAGAGGGTGACTGTGCAAAAGGTGTTTTATTGATGATCTCACAGTCACCAAAACAGCTGAAAGAACTGAAAATCTATGCTTCCAAGTGAGACCCAAACCTATGCTTTCATATTTTAACATCAAAATTAGACTTCCGATGAGGTTTCTGGTTTTCAATAGTAGATACAGAGTTAGGGAACTGAATGCACCTTAGGATTAGGGCTTGGGAGATCACCAATGAACCAACAGAATGTGTGAGAGAGACACTTGGCTTCTTTTGGCAAAGATCAAAAGTCAATACATAGAAAATCTACGCGTCTTCTAACCTCACTCTGCATGTGAATTTAGATCATGAGCTAATGAAATCAAGTTCTTGGAAAAATGCCTACTAACAATAAACAGTATGTTTAGTAACACAGCACATAAAGTGTCTCTACATTGAGTGACGGTCCTCTAAGAAGTCTATGCACTAAGGATCTCCATTAGCATTATCAGAACACAAATTGTTTTCAGCTTTTCCATTCACTTGACTGTCTGATGCAGTCCCTGAACAAATCACACTGAGTAAAGAGGAAGTGAGGTATAGAAACACTTCTGCTCAGAAACACAATTACACAAGTTATTCAACTCCACACATAATTGTAATTACTACAAAAAAAGAGAAACTAGTCTCTATAAAATTCTTACTATCTACATACAAAAAAATATATCCAATGTTAACATAGAATATGAAAAGCATCTAAGAAATATAATAAATTTGGGCAATATTTTTAGGGTTTTAAGACAGCATTAAGAGCCGGGGGTGGTGGCGCACGCCTTTAATCCCAGCACTGGGGAGGCAGAGGCAGGCGGATCTCTGGGAGTTCGAGGCCAGCCTGGTCTACAAGAGCTAGTTCCGGGACTGGCACCAAAGCTACAGAGAAACCCTGTCTCGAAAAAACAAACAAACAAACAAACAAACAAAAAGACAGCATTAAGGAGATGTGTCACATAATTTTACAATCGGAAAGGCTGTATTAGAAACACACACACACACACACACACATACACCTTAGAAAGGAAAGCAAAAATGCCAGAGATCTATCTCTCTTTAAAGAAAGATGTTCAGTGCTGGCTGCAGCTAAGTATGCTAAGCATGATTTGCACACAGACTACATGACTGACTGACTGATATTTGGCAAAACTCAATTATAAAGATCAACAATTCCAAGTCTATATTTCTGAATACATATTAAAAAGCAAGAAAATCTATTAACTGATTAATAAAATCTTACTTAATAGCTAACCTCATTTAATCTGATTTAACATTTTGAACATGAGATAATTTTCATTGCATATGATTAACTCCAGTGAAAATTAAGTCACCATCTTAATTACAGGTCTATTGCTGTAACCAGGACCACGGCAACTCTTAAAAAAAATGAATCATTTAATTAGAGCTTGCTTACATTTGCAGAAGAACATGGTGGGGAGCAAGGCAGCACACAAACCTTCGTGGTGCTAGAGAAGTATCTGAGAGTTCTATATCCTGATCCACAGACAGACAGAGACAAAAACAGACTGACTGAGCCCGACACAGGCTTCCGAAAGCTCAAAGTCCACCTACAGTGACACACTTCCTCTAAGAAAGCCACATCTCCTAATCCTCCCAATCCGGTCAAAGAGTTCCACTCCCTGATGACTAATTATTCAAATATATGAGTCTGTAGGAACCATTATACTTCAAACCACCACAGTCACCATGTACTAATAATTCTTTCTATATTTAGGCAAATATTGACTGCAAATCAAACAAGGGTTGGAGGTATAAGGAGAAATATTTTCTCTGTAAAGATTTTTAAAATTATCTTTTGTATTCAACTAGAATCCAAGAACATCTGTGAGACCAAGGCAACAATCACTTAGCTTTATTAAAGCTGCGGCTCACTATACCCCAGCTTCACCGCACTGACCAACAAATGCACTGCGCTCCAAAGAAGACATCAGGAGCTCACACAAGCGCACAAACTCCTGTGCCCAGGAAACGGAAATGCTTGCACACAGAATTTAGACAAGTTGTCAGAGGAGTGTCACAGCAAGCAGCAGGTCCGTCAGAACCTCCCCAGAAACACTGGCCAGCTGTTAGGCTTCTTGATTACATCTCCTGTCAATGGTAACAGGACCAGTGCGACTAACCCAAACTGTCAACACTGGGGCTCACCAGCATGGACTTCCCTCTTGCTGCCTGAAACTATGTCAATTACATTAATAATAGATCACTGTCTACTTCATTCAGATACAAGAGCAAAAGAGCTAAGTCTTAGTGAGGGCTGCTAAGCTAACTTGTTTTTTAGATAAAGGAAACTGCATCAAAGCCAATTGCTTTTGTAAACATGACTTTCAATTCAGTTACAGTGCACAACACATACATTTAAAGCCTAATTTAAATCAAATGTGAAAATAAAGTAAACCCTTAAAATTCTGCTTCAGATTCGTCAGTTTACTAAAATGCCTGACTGTGTTACAGTCCTTTAATTTTGGAAATGAAATTATGAGGGGGAGGAGTATTCATCCCAGGTCAAAGAAAACAATGGGGAAATAATTATTAAAATTGGAACCCTGCTTCTATGAAATCTTGGCTAAAAGTATAGGAGCCAGCATTTGTTTTGCCCATTTATTATTAAATAGACCCATTCAAGCTATGAAACTCCCAACTCTCCCTAAGGAAATTATATCCTTTTGGACTAGGGGAGGGGGCACAAGGGTAGGGAGATGAATCAATCTCCTGTGACATCTCCATTGCTCTAATGCTATCTCCAAATTCACACTAGCTCACAGTGTAGAGATCTGTGCATGCAGATATGATGAAAAGGTGTCCAGAAAGTATCCAGAGATGAAGCCTAAGCACAGTCTACATTTTTAACTCCCTAAACAACTTGGACAGTATGGTAACAATTTACATAGCATTGATATTGCATTAGGTATTATAAAGGATCTAGAAATGATTTAAAATATATAAAAGATGTATGTGCAAATACTATGCTATTCCAATAAGGGATTTTAACAGTTACTGTGAAGTTTAGTATCCATAGAGCATCCTGAAACCAATTCTCTATAGACAGCAAGGGGCTGTATAGTTCTCAATTCTAGTTCATACATATATATATCCATCCATCCATCCATCCATCCATCCATTCCCAGGCCAGTACCACAATTCTTGAATACGTTGTTTAGTGGTAGGTGTTGAGGTTTTCTTGTTTATTCATTATATGTTGGTAGGCACTTAAATGACCATATGTAATATCGATGGTAAACAGAATACAATGCTGCAGCCCCTTTGAGCATGCATGCATACATACACTCAAATACATAACGTCTACAAGGTTATTTTGACAAGGTTGGTCAAAAGGAATGTACATTTTAAATTATGATAGGCATTGACAATTTACCTTCCAACAGTTTAAGTCAAATTATATTCCTTCCCATAATATTAAGAAAGCCTAGCTGACCTACATTTTCTCCAATGGACGATTCTTTTTTCGATTCTTACGATTTTTCTCAGTTTTTAAAATCTCTTTGCTATGATAGAAGGATCTGAGTATGACTGCTCTAAGAAATGACTGACACTACAGTGAGTCTCATCTCTCATTGCTGCTCTGCCATGTCCTCAGACTGGCCTAAGAAACACATGCAGTAAATGCACCCACGAGAAGAACAGTACCTGGCACTGCCAAGTGTTTGCTGTAATTGTTCCAATTAAGTGGTATGAAAAATGACTGCATCCAATGTAGAGAAATGTCAAAGTAAACTTGCCATCCCTCAAGACATTGTTCCATGACAAATATAAGAGGAGGAGCTGACAGTCTTTCAGACAGACTCAATAGTGACGACTTAGTAAGTTAGTCTGAACATCAATAAATCAATTAGGACATCCAAGAAATGGTTTAATTACTAATAAAATGTTTGTCTTAGCAGTTCTATCTTTGGGAATTCTTAAAGAATTTTTAAAAGAAAAAGTAGTGTTATCTGTAACATAGGAAAAAATGGTGTGTTATAAGAGGAAACAAGATTAGAAAAATGACTTCATGCTAGATGCTAACACTAGAAGCATCTAGTGTTACTGATATGTCATCAGTAAGACTGTACGCACAAGGTCTGCTGTCATATAAAAATACTCTGCTCATTTTTAAGAGGGATGCAAAATTTTAAGTATCCTTTACACACAATTAACAGCTGTAGGCAATATTCTCCTTTAACTTGTAAACGTTACATAACTTTTTAGAATTAGGTCCACAGTTACAACATCTGCTTGTACATGTCAGTTTACACTGAAGATATACTTACTGTGATGATGCCAATCAGCTGTGTGTAGAAGAGTCCAGTTATTCCAACTAACATGGTAATGCCCATAAAGGCAGCTAGTCTCATGATAGCCAGCTCATGCCGAACAACAAAGAGGTCCTACAAAGAGAAAGGAAGTCTTAAGAACTGCTTACTGTTGAGACCATAACCAATATGCCACGCATAAGTATTCCCTTGCTGCCTTAAAGAAACCACCTGCTCCGTTTGTTCCATGTCGGCAACACAAATATTAGAAATTTTCAAAAATAACTTTAGAACTTAAAGTTGTAAGGATTTCACTACTGTATTATACCTTGAAATAACAATCTCTCTCAATACCAGAGTTGCTAGTTACTTTTATTTTTAAAGACTGCTTATGGCAGAAAACAAAAATCGGAGAAGGTATGGGATGTTTGATCCACAAAGTAACATTTGTTATCACACTGTAAAAATTTTGTAATGTACAGGCATGATTTATAATATTAAAATCAAGTGACCCAAATACCTAATAATTCTCTAATGTAGCTACAATGAGGGAAAACCTGTATACCAGGACACAGGACAGCCTCCCTAGGCGTACTCCGTTCACTCTTCCATGTAGTCAGCCCTGTGGCACACACGATAAACAAAATGATGTGCTCAACACACCCAGGAACTATAGGTTACTGAAGAGATGGAGAAGGAACATGGTGGGAACAGGAACTGTGTTAAGACAAAGGTCATTTGGCCATTTCCAGAGAGTGGAACTGAGGATTCTTAAAGTGAACTGGGTTCTAATGACAAAAACAAAAACACTTCATTTAGCCTCATGGTTACTGAACATACCAGAGGGAGTCAAAGACTTAGGATTCTCCAGGAGCTTAAGAAGCCGTTAAACTTGGAGTAAAACAGCCAGTTCTTAGATGCGACAGGTGGAGTGGAAGGGTGCCCAACACAACCAACCACTGGGTGCTGATGGTCTTTTCCTGATTTAGGATAGGGATTAATGGTGTTGTAGCAATCCCAAAGGGTAGGGCCAGGTATGGTGGGTGCAAGCATCCCAGAGCTTTGGGAGATAAAGGAGGGAGGACAAGGTGGCCAAGGTCAAGCTGGATAGCATGGAGCCCAATTTCTGAAGAATAAATGAATAAGTAACAGAAAATAAAATATTAGGTGGCTGCTGAAGGAACAGTGTTTGCTTAAAATAAAGGACTGATGTCTTTCTGTGGATAAAGCATTAGACTCACAGAAAACATCTTGTTCTATACCTTCAACACTTATTCATTAGCCTAGAAAATTTAAAACTTCCCAAGCCACTTGAACTATTATGTAGCACTCAAATACTAGGCTGTCAAATTCTGAATACTTACAAAAAATAAAAACGAGAAGAAGTGATGTACTTCACACATGAAGCAACTACTTGAGCATTACAAGAACTGTGTATTTCTTGTTCATCTCATGTGCGAGAAACCCCAGATGAACAAAGAAAATCCACCCTACTAATTCAAGCCATGAGGAACACTCAAAATACATTCACTCCCCAAACATCTCCGGGAGCCTATCACGTGAGCCGTGCCCATGCACAAGTCAGTGCAGCTCTCCTTCCAACTTCGCAGTGCCTGCATCCTGACATCCTTCCCGTACTCACGCACACAACAAAGCCAGAGTCCACTCCCCAAGCCAAGCTCCACAGTTAACCACATGTGCTTCCTGGTCATCTGGCAGGTCTGAAACTACACTGCTGTTTTCGTTAGGTTTTATCCTTTTGAGAGTTACTGACAATGGTTTGGGGTGCTGTGCCTTCATTTCCTATAAGTCTCTGGGTCTTTAGTACATGGTTTATGTGGTAGAGTGATTTGAGACAAGGGTATGCAGAAATTACTATTCTGAACTGACTACTTTGAATCAAATAAAATCTGGCCTGTCTGCTTCCTATGAAAAGATAGAAAAGATTTTTTTTAACCAACTACAATTTACAAATGTTATTAATGTGATAAGACTAAAATCATCTATTTTTAAGATTATATGTGCATTTGGTGATATATTTAAATTACCTATAGAATAAAAATTAACATAGAAATTGTTTATCACTTTTATAATTTTAGAAAACTAGACTCCAAGTTCACACATGTGTTACTTATATTAATACTAAACTCTGCCTTTTCTTTCTTTCTTTTACACAGAACAATTTTAAAGTTCCAAGCTGCCTTATCAAATGCATCAGCATCAAGAAGCATTTGTGCTCAGAATCTTTGCTAACAGTGTTACTGGGTGAACATGGCACCAACATTCATGTGTCGAGGTCCTAACCCCCAACACCTCAGCACGTGAGTATCCCAGAACCTGACTATATTTGGAGATGGAGCTTTTGAAGCTGTGACTAAATTAAAATAAGACACTGAAGTGGGCACTCCTCCAATATGACTGATGCCCTCGAAAGGGAGGACATGTGGGCACATAAAGAAGGTCCAGGACTCTTCTACAGAGGAAAGACCACTGAGGACACAGTGGGATGATAGGTGTCTATAAGCCAAAGAAACAAGGAACAGTCAGATATGCTGGCACCATAACCTTGGACTTACAGTCATCATAATTAGGAGGGACAATTTTTTTCTAAGCTACACAGTCTGTGGTATTTTGTTACACTAGCCTTACCATACTAATATAAGCATGGCACACCATTCATAATTAATTTGTTAAATAAATATAACTAAGGTACAACTGGCAAATATTAGCACATGGCATTTCCCCCAGCTAAGTATTCAAGAGTTAAGACTTTTTCTCAAGGACTTCTTGGGGTTTATAATCTTTCCTTAGAGGCATGTTGGTGCTAATTTCATTGAATAGAAATAAAAATGATTCTGTAGAGTATCCTCCATCACAGAGTCTCCAGGTCTACGTCCATCACAGAGTCTCCAGGTCTACGTCCATCACAGAGTCTCCAGGTCTACGTCCATCACAGAGTCTCCAGGTCTACGTCCATCACAGAGTCTCTAGGTCTACGTCCATCACAGAGTCTCCAGGTCTACGTCCATCACAGAGTCTCCAGGTCTACGTCCATCACAGAGTCTCCAGGTCTACGTCCATCACAGAGTCTCCAGGTCTATGCCTATCACAGAGTCTCCAGGTCTAACTGTCCATCACAGAGTCTCCAGGTCTACATCCATCACAGAGTCTCCAGGTCTAACTGTCCATCACAGAGTCTCCAGGTCTAACTGTCCATCACAGAGTCTCCAGGTCTAACTGTCCATCACAGAGTCTCCAGGTCTAACTGTCCATCACAGAGTCTCCAGGTCTAACTGTCCATCACAGAGTCTCCAGGTCTAACTGTCCATCACAGAGGAAGAAGTCAGTATTTCTTCAGTTCACAATGCTGGATTGTGAGGACTTTGTTTCCCTGGGATTTGGAAAACTTTCTTCTGATAAAAGAATTTCTTTGCTGGGCGGTGGTGGCACATGCCTTTATAAAAAATTAAATGATATAATATATAGATACTACATATTTTAGAGTTTAAAATAGAAACAAAATTCTTTAAAAATGACTGCCCTAGCCCCATGCAAACCAGCCTAACACTGAGGGATTTGGGTTGTTTGGTTTCCCAAGAAATAAACTGCATCATATCTGACATATCTAACAAACAGATTTGAGTTTTCACAATGACTAAATAATCAATTTCATATGCAGAGACTAATGTTGATATAAAAATTTACTTTATAATAAGAATACATTTTATTTTAGTGTTAAAATCCTTACAGTTGTATTATTAATCTGCATAGCTGGGCCTTTTATCAATTCCAAAATATAAGTGGAGTGTTTATAAGTTTATTCTGTAATTCTCTGTCCTCTCACCTTCTCTGAAGAAACAGAAACTCTCTCAGTTTCATTACATCTGAATACCCAGAATCAAACATCACATTTTGTATATATGTACATGCAACTTTGTTATCATAGAGCAAATGCAACCAACACCTGATTTCCAGGCAGACAGTGAATACTAAAGAAAAACTGCCTTGTTGTCATACCATATTTTATCAGTAGAATTTATTTAAAAAGTTGGAGCAATTCATAAGAAACTGAGTAATATATTTTCCTGTTAAATTCACAACTAAGTGCAGTCCTACAGTGTTTGGTAGAATGACAACACTGCTCCTGGGTCTTCACCATCTAAACTCAGAGACTGACAGTCTCGGATGTGAGAGCTGCTGTGTCTTCCATGTTAAAGCTGCTCTGTTTACAACTAGATGCCACAGAAACTGTCTCATGGAGACATACACAGCCAACCTGTTATTATAGCACATCTCAGGGCTTGCTACAAAGTTTCTATGCTCCATCTGTCAAGACAGAAAAGGAATACACTGCCAGAAAGAACTGACAACCGTTAGAGTTGACTGCTTTTGTCCACCAATATCTGTGGACGTTACACAGAGAGCATCCCTAGCCGTGAGTCAGCACACATGAACAAAGAAGCTACATTTCCTCCACAGTAATCTTAATAGTTTATTTTTCCACACTGATTTTAACCCCACACTCTTCTTTGTTTTACTCATCAAAATTTCATAAAGCTAAATATGTATTTCATCAATATTCTCCATTTTCAGGGCCATAACAAACAACTGGCCTTGCATATGCTAAGTAAATGAAGACCATTAAGGCCTAAAGCATTGAAATAGTAATAAAGAGCAGAAGTCAGATTATCTTTAAGGCTGATTATAAACAAATACTTTTAAAATTATATTGAGACTTAGAAATATCTAAAGGTACTTGCAATCAATTCTTCTGGTTATCTTTGTTTTTATTAGACAAAAGCCTAGGCAAAGAATTGTGTGACATAATTCTAAGACACAAAATCAAGCAGCAACACTGTCAGACGCGCACCAGTCAGGACAGCAGTAATGGATCTTGCTAGCAGCAGAGTCTGGCCACTGAGCACTATTCATTTTCCTCTACAAATATTAGCAAGTCAGCTGTTCAAATTCTCTCTCCTCTCTTCCCCTCCTGTCACCCCTGCTCTCATGTCATTAAATGCAGTTTGTGTGATTTTGCCCTACACATAAAAATAACTATAAAAGAATCAATCAGAAGTTAATTTAATATACTTCATCTAAAAATAATTTTAAAAGCTTAATTTTAAAACTGAAGTGGCATTCCACAAATGACTGGCTGTGTAACCTCTACTCTACCACTACAGATTATTTACTCAAAAATACTCTTTACCCTCTCATAGATAGTAATTACTGTCTATGATAACTAGTTGCCAGTGGGTATACATTTTTAAAAAAAAGAATAAACTACTATGACATCTTTGTACGATAGAATGAACAATCTTTATGTTAGATAAAAATATAAATGCAGGCTGCCTCAAAAAAAGTAAGAAATCACCCAAATATGGCTCTATTAACTTGTTATTCTTTGAAGAGCAAATTTTGTAGTGTGATAGTATATTTCAAATCTATATTTAAAAATTTTTAAATGCTAGTATAAAATTGTCTAAAAATTTTTCAGGCACACCAGGCATGGTGCACATACCTACAATGCTTGCACTTGGGGGTGGAAGCAGGGAGATACACAGCAAGTTTGAGCCAGGTTAGGCTACATGAGACACTGTTCCCTCAGGAGGCACTGGCCCCAGTCATCTTGTTAAATGGCTTCTCGGCACAGATAAGCACAGATCTCTGAGTCCCCACCATCTCACAGTCTCAGGGACACTCCTCTATTCCAATAATATACAAGCAAGAATTATCTAATCTAAGATAAAAGTTGGAAAATACATGAGTGCTAAAAGATTTATGCCCTAGATATAACTTGAGAGTTTACTCTAAATACAATGATACCTGCCTTCATATTTAATTAAGAATCTGCAGTTTTCTTTTATTTCAGTAATACACTAAGTGACTAAACATCTGCTGATGAAACCCTTAAAAATAAGTGTATTGTAACAGTCAAATACAGACCTTGGCCAAAGATGAAAGTTCATTTTCTTCGATCTCCATTTAATGTACTTAATTAGAATAGTAAATTATCTCACAAACAATGAGTTTGCTAAATCCTATAATAATTTTTATCCCAATAATTAAAATACGACATCAATTCCAAGAGTTTTAAGGAAAAGCCAGCATTACACTGTCATGAAGAAGGCAAACAAATTCAGTGCCTAACGACTCAAAGCTTACGCTTTACTCATTTTCCAAAACTGATTATTTTATTCTATTTGCTAAAAAAAAAAAAAAAAAAAACAAGCCTGTTACTCAAATTTCTGGAAAATTCTAGATACCTATTTATTATTTTCTCACACCAAATGAGATCTTGGGAATTTTTTAACTTAAGATCTAGCTATTTTGTATCATGATATAAGTCTTTTGCATCCTTATATGTGTACTACATGTGTGCCTGGTGTGCGGACCCCAGGGGAGGGTGTCAGATCAACAGCAGCTATAGATAGTTAGGAGCCACTAGGTGAGTGATGGGAACCAAACCAGCATCCTCTGCAAAAGCAGCAAGTGCTCTCAACACAAAGCCATCTATCCAGTTCCTGTAGTTTTTAAATTACTGTTTTCAATGAGGATAAAACATAGAAACTTCATGGGCTTTTCTAGCAGAAGACCTGCAATAAATAGTTTAAGAAAGAAATCCTGCCAGGTGGCACACACATTTAATCCCAGCACTAGGGAGGCAGAGGCAGGTGGATCTCTATGAGTACAAGGCCAGCCAGGACTACAGAGTGAGTTCCAGGACAGGCTCCAAAGCTACACAAAAAAACCTGTCTCGAAAAACCAAAACCAAACAAACAAATCCTATTTGGGGTATCAATTCACATTGAACTATGCCTTACCCATTACACTTTCTATAGCTTCCTTCCCTCAACAATGAATATGTTCAAGTATTTCCCCAAAACTTCACAAACAACCAGGCAAGGTGGCCTTTTGAAGGTAAAGATTAAGAAGAAGCATGAGGCAGGTGTGCAATCCAGTGGTGGAGGGTTTGCCCAGCATGCACAGAACTTAGGCTCATTCCCCAACACTACAGGGGGAAATACGATTTTTTTTAAGCATGAAGTTACTATAAGAAAAAGGAAAACCTGGTGATAATTGTAAAGAAACTAAAGTACTCCATCTCAGAAAGAGATCTCCTAAAAACAGAAAATAAGAAATGGAAAATCAGATTCCCAAATGGTTCATTACCCAAAATTTGCAAACAGCCTGCTTTTTCTCAATTTTCTTTCTAAAGAGGTATTCATAACAACCAGATTATCACGGACACTGGGCAAGTGCCATTCATAGGCAATTATATTCTTGTAAGTGAATAAACACTTTCATCTTAGAAACTATCCTGTACCCAAGAGTTGATAACACATTCTTTCCCAACCTAGAAGACAAGCACTCCGCTTCGGGACGGAGACAGGAGGAAAGAGGCTCTACCGCCGCCTGTCTACATGAAAGAGCATCCAGAAAAAGCTGAGAGAAACCTCACTTCTTTCAGGAGAGAAGTATGGGATCAGGGTCAAGCACACACCTGCTGCACAAAAGATGCCCAGGAACCATTAACTCCAAATGAGCTCAGGATCTCTGGGGTCTTCACTGCACATCTCAAGTAACTAGAGAGTAGGAGGTGGATGAGAGGGCTGACTCAATCCGGTCTATAGTCCACACATACTCAAAAGCAGGACACAGGTTTTTATTGATCTTAGGAAATATGAAAAGGTTATGAAGAAAGTCCTATAAATACATATGGACTAGAATTTCTGTAAAAGCAAATATGATGCTGGGGACTTCCCCACTGAAATCAGTGGTAACTTTTCACAATGTCATCTTCAAAAGAACTTCTATAAAAGAACAGTGGAGTATTACTCAGACCAACAATACTTGCTATAGTCAGTATTTTACAGCAGACTTAACCTCAAATTTGACCATTCCACCGAGCCTCCTGTAGTTTTCTTGGTTCGCACTGTTTTTCTTCTGTTTTGCTAATCTCTATCTCACTATGAATTATATCCAGAGCCCAACAGAATTCAAACCTTAGGGCCACATAAGTTTTCAAACTTCAAAGAACACTAATTACATAGGTTAGGGCATCAGTGTTGCCTCTTGGTACTGCACAATTAGGCAGCAATGATTAGAATCACCTGCAAAAAAACAGTAACAAAAGCTTTGCTGCCACCGACATCTGTGAGAGAATCTCTGTCGGAAACTAAGTTTCCCAATGTAACACAAGCTTTGTTGTTGGCCTCCAGCTCCCAAATAATGACACAGAGACTGATTATTAATTATGAAAGCTCGGCTTTAGCTTAGGCTCATCCTACTAGCTCTTATAACTTAAATTAACTTATTTATTTTAATCTACATTTTGCCTAGTGGCTTACCTTTCTTTCATTCTGTCTGTCTGACTTCCTCCTTATCTTGGTGTCTGTTGAGTGCCTAGATTCATCTCCTACTTCCTCTCTCTCTGCCCAGAAGTCCCACATATACCTCCTGCCTAGCTATTGGTCATTCGGCTTTTTATTACACCAATCACAGCAATACATTTTCAACGTGAAAAGTGAGATAAATCCAGTCCATGAACAGCTATGCAACACAGTGATAGCAGCCAACCCAGACAGAACGTAGGCCGAGATCCCAGAGCAGAGACGCCTCAAAGGCAACGGGACCTTCTTTACTGCATGCTCTCTTGCATGGGGAGGGCACTGGAGAACACAATCCACAACAGACACCTCAGCCCACCAGCCGAAGCCCCAGGGAGATACAAAGAGGAGTAACAGAAAATTGAAACTAGTCCTTCATAAAACTTAGCAACCAAACAGCCTACAAAATAAAAATGCATGATGTTCTCCTAAACAGTCACCTCACTAAGCCCAATTCACGATGAGAAAAACATGTCATCTGATGGGGTCAAGATAAACATTCTCCTTTATCTTATACAGAAGAAAATAAGAAGAGTAAATTAAATCTGGAGTTAAAACACATCAACATCTTCACAACAGGCCATAAAATTTGCCCAGTACTCAATAAAATTTTAATAGGCATATCAGGTTATAGGACTAATATCTGGTATGGACATAAAAATAACTTTAAATAAAATGTTCAAGAAGGGACTGGAAAAATGGCTCAGTGGTTAACACAAGACAATGTGGGTTGGATTCCCAGCACCCCACACAGTGGCATACAACCAACCCCAACTCCAAGTCCAGGGCATCCTTCCCAAATTACCTCCATAGCACCAGACAAGCATGTGGTACACTACATTCATTCACATAAAATAAAATTCAAAAGGTCCAGGGAGATGAGTCAGAGGTTACAACACTGGCTTCTCTTCCAGAGGTCCTGGGCTCAATCCCCAGCACCCACGTGGGGGCTCATAAACATTTGTAATGAGCTCAGGTGCCCTCCTCTGCCCTGCAGGAATATATGCAGGCAGAACATTGTATACATAATAAGTAAATTAATCTTAAAAATAAATAAATCTTCAAAATATTAAGAAATAACATTAAAAATGTTCAAGAAAATGGCAAAATGCAGAAATTTCCGTAGAAAACTGATCTATGAGAAATAGTAACAAGTGGAAATTCTAAAAGTGCAAGGTACCAAGTAACAGAATTAAAAACTCAAGAGAGTAGAGCAGAAAAGCTACCATTAATAAATCAGAAGTCAAAAGGAAAAACTGGACTGAAGCGTGGGGAAGGGATGCAGAAAAGAATGCAAAAACAGAAGTGTAGAAACCGCATACATGCGTGACAGAATCTAAATCATACAGAATACTTACAGTGAAACAAAAAAAGTATAACTATATATTATAAATGTTATAAATATTACTTATTATATAATATATTATAAATTTATAACTTAGAATTTCACCACACAGGTTCAAAAAGTATTCAACAGAAAGATGCAGAGAAAAACAACACTGAAGCCCATTACAGAATAACAGCTAAGAAGGAGAATTTTAAAATTCATAAAAATGGTAATTAAAAGACATACTCTGCTGAAGAATAGTAATTCCAACAACTAACTTTACAGCAAAACTAGAGAAACCAAAAGATAATGGGAAGCATTTTTCTAACTGAAAGCAATGATTCATCTGCAATCCTGTGTTAACCAACAAAGCCTCCAAAACTGAAGCAATGAAGATGCTTCAGGGTTACAGCTGGGACCATCTGTTCTAGGAGTGCTGAAGTAAAGCAGTTCACCTGGACTCACGCTACTCCTTCTGATCAGACTTCCAAGTTGGGATCAAACGAATGAACTGCCACTCCTAACTCAAAAACTGTGTTCTAAATAAGAACATGCAAGAGATTCCTCAATGGCATGTGACATGATCTTGGAAAAGACATTTATTTTTAGTTGCCATTCCATCACTTCTAACACGAAAGTGAGCACAGGAAAAAAAAAAAAACCAAACTATTAAGCAATCCACTTAATGCCAACAAACTTGAAAGCTTAGGCTAAGAAAACAGTGCCTGCTTAACATTCCTAAGCATAAACAATGGTAACATTCCTAGAGTTACTGATGCCAAAATAGCCTTAATATACTCAACATTTTTGGTAACTTGATTGTCATTTATTAATACTAATATTTCTCTTAAAAAAATCATTACTCTTGTCTGAATTTCCAAAACATGGCTTCGTATATTTTCTCCCTAGTATTTTTAATCTCAATATACTTTTATACTGTTAATCTTTCTTCTAACATTCAGTATGTATGTACAAAAGCACAGTACATGTATGAAAGTACATTCAAATACCACCTACAATCAGTTTCTCTACTTTAAACATAATAATTCTTCCTCTAATTGGCATTAATTTACCCAGCATTCCTATCTTTTATGTTGTGTGTGTGCACACAGTGTGCATGTTCACGAGTGTGCAGGTCCATGTAAACGCTGGGTGACACAGAGGACAACTTTAGGCAGGGTCCCCCACTGATGTGAAGTCCACCCATTAGGCTAGAGCACTGGTCATAAGCTCCAGCGCTGGGATGACAGTGTGTGCAGCCACACTGGGCACAGGGCTCTATTCGCTGGGACGACAGTGTGTGCAGCCACACTGGGCACAGGGCTCTATTCGCTGGGACGACAGTGTGTGCAGCCACACTGGGCACAGGGCTCTATTCGCTGGGACGACAGTGTGTGCAGCCACACTGGGCACAGGGCTCTATTCGCTGGGCCGACAGTGTGTGCAGCCACACTGGGCACAGAGCTCTATTCGCTAAGCCGTGTTCTCACTGCCAAGTATTCAAGAAAAAAGAGTTCTTACAATTTCAAATTTCTAAATCTTCCGTATAAGTACTATTGTGCCATTTTTTTGTTGTTGTTGTTGTTACTGGAATTTCTTTTATCTGTCACCAAACCCCCAATAATATTGTTCAATGGTTTATAATTTTTCCATGAAAATGAAGCGGCTAAAGAAAATATTCTCTGCTTCTGAGAGTTTTAGTAAAACCAATGTAACACAAGGTAAACATCTACTATTTACCAGTTTTTTTGCATATATTTTTTTCTTAGTTGCTTTAATTTTTTCATATAAGGTCTTATCTAGCCTTATCTAGCCTCAAACTTACTAGGTAGCTGAGGCTGACTCTGAACTGCTGATGCTCCTGCAATAAGCCTCCAGAGTTCTAGGGTAGACAAAAACAAACATGTCTGGCTGTATATAGTTATTAACTTATTCAGTTTCATTATCATTCACATTTTTCAGAGCATGAAATTACAAACAGAGGAGTTAAGGAATCTGTTAAGTTACATACACAAGAAGAGAAGCTAAGCATTTGCACCTAGCGCATCTGTTTTCAAAGTGAGTTTTTCACTACCATGGTCAGCAAACTTCATACGGAGAACCAAATCTTTAATATTTTTGAGTTTTGCCAGTCAGGCAGTCTGTCACCACCACTCAACTTTGTTGTAACACAAAAGAAGTCATAGACTACGCATGGGAAAACGAGAACAGCTGTCTTATCCCCCAGTAAAACCTACTGACAAAATCAGCTAACTGTGGAGATTCAATTAACCTCCAGGGGCAGAGGCCGTGGCCCCGCCCTGCCCTGCAAGTTGGTCTCTCTCCGGGATCTTTTCCTCTCCACTGACTGTTCTTACATCTTTTCTCTCGCTTTTTGGAAAACTATGACCTTCAGCCCACTGAACAATTTTAAGATACTTCTGAGGCCCAATTATAACACAAACAGTTTTCTTGGAGAACTCACATATTCTAACACCAATCATGCCACAAATTAACCTTAAGCAAGACGAAACATTTCTGAAACCCTAATAGAAACAGGAACTGTATTCGCAATGTGAAAATGCCAAAGACTCACATTCACATTTACAGTCATCTTTTCTGTATAAGTACCGCGCGCTAACCGATTGCGCCACCGGAGCATCCCAGTCATCTTTTCTGAAGGGTAAGGGGGAAGACTACAGGTTCCAAGTTTGTCTGGGCACCAGAGTGAGACTAGGGTCAAGATGGACCTGGCCGATTGGTGAGTCCTGTCTCAAAACAAAGAACCGAGCTCGGGCTACAGCTCAGTGGCAAAGCACTCGTCCAGCTTGCATGAGGAGCTAGGGGTAAAGATCAGTGCCAACAAAAAGCAAAACTGCCCTTTGAATTTGATCCAGCTACTGGACCCAGCTTTAATAACGTACACCATATTTAACAATCACAATCCAATCACATTCAAGACAGAGCCCCACTGAGGTCAGCAGTCACACACAACAGTCAAGCCTCAGAACAAGCCTGTGCACCAAAAGCAACTACACACAAAATTGAGACTCCCATCACTTGCATTACACAGTTTAACTACACACCTATATATGGCATGTCATACGCAAAGCCATGAACAGTGTAAATAGTAAAGAAAAAGTAGCCCTCCATCTGTTCTTCTTTCTCTTTCTCTCTTATATCTCTGGACTTGCACATGTTCTCTCTTTTCCTGCTTTCCCCACCTCTCTCTCTCTCTCTCTCTCTCTCTCTCTCTCTCTCTCTCTCTCTCTCTTTCTCTCTCTCTCTCTCACACACACACACACACACACACACACGGCATTTTTTAAAACTACAACCAAAGTCCAAATAAAATGAAAAGTAACACAGGGTTGTGCTCAATCCCAGCTCTGTAACAAAAATCAGTTGGGTAATCTTTCCCTTTCTGTGCCCAGTACCTTATTTACTCCATTACCCTCAAATTTTCTCTTGTAAATACTAGAAACACTAACATGAGAAGCCCACAGCACAGTGTTGAGACAGGTGAACCAAAGGCTCTGGAGCTGCTAGCATCCTCACCATGTAGGCAAGTCTGGGCAATGCTCAAATGATGTGTACCTAAAGGCGACTCTGGAACAGTGGAACACTGGGTCTTAACTTTTGGGTCGTGACCCTTTTGGGGGCTGAAGGACCTTTTCACAAGGGCTGCCTAAGACCATCCAAACATTTACATTACAACTCATAACAGTAGCAAAATTACAGTTATGAAGAAGCAACAAAATTAATTTTATGGTTGGGGTCACCACAACATAAGAAACTGTATTTAAGGGTCATAGCATTAGGAAGGTTGAGAACCACTGTTCTAGAACATCCTAGAAATTCATCTCACTACCAAGGAGGACCAGGTAAAGTGGCACATGCCTGTCATCTTAGCACTTTAGGAGACTGAGCAGGAAGGTCAAGAGTTCAGGTCACCTTGGGCTACATTCCACAATATACTGTTAAAAAACAAAAACTAAAACTAAAATGGGAGAAAGGAGTCCTCTTCTCAAAAAGTTAACTATTTTTGAGAACCTGTAAAAAATTAATTAATTAGCCACACTCCAGGGCAGACCTAATGCTCAGGAATAGCTGACCAACACAAAACAGGCTTTTTATGTCTAATTCCTTTGGTTATGGTTTGGTGGTTCTGTCTTTTTGGTTTTTTCTTCTGTTTTTGAAGAGAGAGAGAGAGAGAGAGAGAGAGAGAGAGAGAACACAAGCAAGAACAAGAACCTGAATTTGCGTAGGCATGAAGGTGGGAAGGATCTGGGAGGAGAGAAGAAAGAAACTTTTAAAATAGTAAAATAAGTAAATAAACTAATCTATGTTTTTATTTTAAAAACAAGAAATTGATACTTTTTCTTTGTTTTCACTATTTTAGGTTATTTTTAAACTCCTATACCAAAAGAACTAATATTTTGTTTTCTGAAGATATCTACTTAACACAAATAGCTATAAAGAGACTTGTCTACCACTTCCTCAGTCCCGGCGTAGTATGAAGTTCACTGGTCCAAGGCTAGCTTTGTTATCTCTGCCTGCCACTTTAAGGAGCCATCGTGTTTACAGGTGTACACAGCTGCTCTAACATCAATGGATATAAACATGTCTTACCAAATTACGCTTTTTTAGTGGAAGAAAATAATAATAGTGGCAGAAAGAAAACATCAGTGCGTAGCAAGTCAGAAGCTCAGTGTAGAAACACAGCTGCAGAAAGAGCCAGTGGTTGTCTTCACCCACACAGTTGTTTATCCTGAAAGAAAAAGAGAAACACGGAGCCTTTACTAAGATGCCCATATGAGGATCGTGAAGGTAAGCCAGCTCTTTAAGATACACATTTA